>NC_079168.1:70414303-70699303 GCF_947568905.1 Ostrea edulis | reverse complement strand
TCAGAATATAAGCATATATAATTTTAATACAATCTTTTTATGGTTTCTTAACGTAGTATGAATGTCGCAAACATTGCAGAAAAAATGCAGAACCCGCCTTAACGTGTTATATTATTTAAAAAAGAATTATTTTATATTATGTTTTTCAATGTTTATTATCAATTTATGTGGTATTACAAATCTATTCGTATTTATTATACCCCCCGCAACAAGTTGTGGGGGGGGGGGGGTATACTGGAATCGGGTTGTCCGTCTGTCTGTCTGTCCGTCTGTAGACGCAATGGTTTCCGGGCTCTAATAAAGCATTATCCTTTCCACCTACCGTCACCATATCATATATATGGACTACCCATGGGATGAAGATGTTCCCTATTGATTTTGAGGTCAAAGGTCAAGCACACTGGACATCGAAGTAGCAATATGGTTTCCGGGCTCTAAAGCGTTATCCTTTCCACCTACAGTCACCATATCATACATATGGACTACCCATGGGATGAAGATGTTCCCTATCGATTTTGGGGTCAAAAGGTCAAAGGTCTAGCGCACTGGACATTGAAGTAGCAATATGGTTTCCGGGCTCTAAAGCGTTATCCTTTCCACCTACAGTCACCATATCATATATATGGACTACCCATGGGATGAAGATGTTCCCTATCGATTTTGGGGTCAAAAGGTCAAAGGTCACGCGCACTGGACAGTGAAGTAACAATATGGTTTCCGGGCTCTAAAGCGTTATCCTTTCCACCTACAGTCACCATATCATACATATGGACTACCCAATGGCCATGGGATGAAGATGTTCCCTATCGATTTTGGGGTCAAAAGGTCAATGGTCATGCGCACTGGACATCGAAGTAGCAATATGGTTCGGTTTGTCATGTCATTTGTTTTTTACACTCAGAAAAGAGGTAGTTTATACCTATTACCAACACCCTTTGGGAGATTGGGGTAAGCGGGGGGTATTCTTAGTGAGCATTGCTCTCTTTTTTCTTATGTATTTATTCAGTTTTTCGTTTGATTATATTTTTGTAAAGTTTAGTAAATATTCTTCTGTCGGATCGAGTAAGACTTCTACTACGCATCGGATTGAGTTGATTTTCTCATGGGCATTTTATTGAGTTGATATTTTTGCAAAGCTAAATTTCAATTGTCATTAAGTATTGCCCAATAGTCGTGATTCACCTTTAACTATAAGTTACCGTTCAAATTGTGTAAAACAGAGCAGGGTATATTTTTTCTTTGAAGATTTGTCAAGCTTGTACATGTATCAGCTGCATCTTGTGATACGTAAGAATCACATTTACTTAGGTGTTACTTAACTTAAAGTTTTTGTATATGACACTTATTTTTGATTGAAATGGTTATACTTTATTATAGTTTTGCCGTTTAAAGTTGTCCGAGTATATTTTCAGACTTTGTTCGAAATTTCAATGGTCAATTTCTTACAGAACATATTTATCTATCATAAATGTATTCTGTATTATTGGTAACTTATTGTCAACAATTTATCTAAATTATAAAATTGCTTATAGGTAATGTCTTATTAAAAAATAAGGGCACCGCTAAGCGGAGCATCCCCTCGCGGCAGGAAATATCATGAACATATGCATACATTATATTCATATATAGGTTTTTGTTAAATATATATAGCTATTTATTATTGATTAAAATTCAGATACCTCTAACATCATTAGGTGGTGGGGGGATAATTAATATGGCATTTTTAATAAACATATCAAGGTGCATATTATCGGGGGAGGGGGGTCATATGCATACGTGATTGGGCAGTTTCCCTTATTCCTAGCAGAAACATATCACGTATGCACTAAATTTCAGTAATTTACTTACCTGAATATACCTCACAGTTGTTGTATGCAGAATGCATCAATATTTTTTCGTTATGTAAAAAGACAATATACCGGTGTTGACAGGTCGACGAAGCTTGTGAAATATCTTTATAGCTTTCAAGAATTACGTACGCCTCAAGAATTAATTCTGTAAACAGACACGTGTGGTAATCTGAATTAATTCTGTATTGTAAACACGTGGGGTAATCTGGTAATGAAACCGCGACGTCCATCAAATTATTTTAATTACTCAGTGTCAGAGATGGCGCTTTTAATTCCTACAGACTGTCTTTGCGCACGCCAACGTGCACTAATATGACAATGCACTAATACAAACTTACCCGCAGCAGACATAAGCTGTATCGTTTTCTTTAAACTGGTTCCCTATTAATTGGTGCAACCGAAGCGGCCAGAATCGTAACTTGACAGGGTACCAGTTTAAATTAACCAGAAGTGAGTATTGTCAACTCGTACATAAAATTTCACGGTTTTTAGGTAGTAAAGACGCGATATTTTAAGAAATATTTCACCGATTAACTTGAAAATGAATAGGGTTCGTCTTTTTACAATGCCACATATGTATGTGAAGGCTGAGAATCGTTAGTGCAAAGGTTCTCTTTAAATCTTGCCCACAAGCTATAATGGACACACAAACACAACATAATAACTAGTTGCGCGAGGGGATAATAAAGTCGAATCACGTCTTCTTCCTTTCTGCTCTGTTATAGTTACATTTAATTTTTTTAAATGCGTAAAATATAGATATTGACATGCAAATTATGCTTATTTAAACCGGAAAAACCTGACTTGGATTTCTCGACTTCAGTTACTTTCGAGAAATTCAGGCCTTGGGTGCATTTTACAAAATAACTTACGACTTACGGCCATCTTTACATATTGGAATTTTCCAGTTTATTGTAGGATAATTAACTCCAGTGTAAAATAGTAAAGAAATAATGTTGAAAATTAAGTTTTAGAAACGTTTTAATTCCTTCATACAAACTAATAACAATGTAATACAATTTAAGACTTGCGACTTTTTAAGTTGTTTTGTAAAACGGGCCCCTGGTCTTGACTCGTCTCCATATTTAAGAAATAAATTTCACTTCACTTCTTATAACTTATTGATCAATGAACGCATTGTGTGAAATATTTCTAGTTTATTTATCAAAACAATGAAGCTGTACAACAAATATTGAGAAAGTTGTTGAATGTAAATGTAACGTTTTGTGACGAGAGAGAGAAGAGAGAGAGAGAGAGAGAGAGAGAGAGAGAGAGAGAGAGAGAGAGAGAGAGAGATCCAAACATGAAGATGTGGAAGACTGGTGTTTATTTTATTTCAGGGTTTCTGAGATATATTGCATCGATATATGTTTTTCATAGATAAAATATCGTCGATGTATCTAAGTTCCGTGCCACATCAAGCGATTTCTAATCGTGTCTAGCATTTGAATGACTTCTGCCTAATAAAAAAAATACAAATATCACGTTGATATTGTCAATGAGGAACTCTTTTTAACCATCTTTAGAGTACTTGTGCGGAGAATCAAAATGGTATTTAAGGCCAGATGATATAAACGAATATTTCTCTGCCTTTAGCACTGAAGAGTTCCCATAGTAATAAAATATTTTGGTTGGTTTTGGTTTTCTCATGTATAGTTGTTTGGAACTCTTCTGTATTTTAAGAGCAGAAAAGAGGGTCTGTAAACAATATGGCGCCAGAATCATTCAGGAGGAAAAAATCAGGAAGATTTATTAGTAAAAACGTCATCAAAGGTTACAGAATGCTAAGAAATGTTATGCATTACCCCTTGGACGTAAGGTAATGAATGTTGATGCCAATAACAACGTGGTGTTCGAGGAGAAGTAGGATGAATCAAGAAAAATTGTTCGTCTGGTGATAATTCACAAGAATGCCTAGGAAATGAAGACACGTATCCATCTGATGCATCAGAGAGTGAGGAATCGAAAGAAGAGCACGAGGAGATGCTTTGTTTGAGAAGTGGGAGATTAGTTGTGGAACTTGGAATTCTAGTGGACAATTTGGAAAAAGATTGTGCTGCGTGTGGTAGACCACTAGATTTAAGACATTGCGAGGACGAAAAACGGTAGAACGGATCATTGCTATATATAAAATGTCAGCAGGAAGCATGCAGTCATCTTTCTCCTGTTTCTAATGGGAAACGTCATAATGCAGAAACTAACGTAAAATGGCACATCAAAGAGATCCTGTATTAGGCATTTCTTTTTCTTTTTTTCAGAGATGAATAGCAAAGGAAAACCAAGAGTGACCAAAAAAACAAAACAAAAAAAACCCAGTAAAATCATAAATGCCATTGTAAATTATTTTCAGAAGTTGTAAAATTTTATTCTTATATTATGGGAGATAACTCTTCTTTGTCGTGAAAAAATCAGCCAATGTGATTTTTACAATATTGCTTCTACCCAGAAAATTCATGCCGTATGGTATATGTTTTTTTAAAGTTTATATTACACTTTAAACATTAAGTCAACATATTATGAAGTTTATTTTAATTTGTAAACCTTTACTGAGGGTGCAATGTAAAATATGTAATTTTACTGAAGCAGTAATTTATATTGTTCCAAGTGTAAAATTTGTAATGAATTAATATTTTATATTTTATGTTGACAAGTATATCTAATATCAGTACACTCTGTTCTCCTTGACAATCATTTTTTGAGGGATAAAAAAAGGTAAACACATTTTTAAAAAACTAATTTACCATGATAACTATTGTTTTGTACTTTTTTGGAAATACGTAAAATATTTCACTCTCCAAGTCAAAGGGGAAGAGAATTCTAGGAATTATTCACTTTTATAAAAGAATGACATCATATAAAGTCTCTTCGAAAGAAAAAAAAATAGTTTGTATCATCTGCCCTTAACAAAGTGTTATAAATGTTAATATTATGTTTATTTATTTATAGAGAAAATGCGGATTAGCTTGATTCTTGTGTTTTGTGCATGTTGTCTCTTTACAGATTCCTACAGTATTATTATCATTTACTACGTTTAGTAATATTGTCAGTTCATTATCAGTAAATACCTGTTTCGTCTTTTATACTTGAAATACAATGGGAAATCGTTAAATACTATTTTGTGTATTCCCTCCAAATTACAGGAAGTCAGACGATGTCAGGCATATCTCGATCCCGATCTTGTTATTTATAATTGGAAATAAACGTGTTTATATTGAGAATGTGGCAGATTTTGTATAATAACTAATGTTTCTGTGTTTATCTTGTATTATTGATATACTTTCTTGAAAATGTATTGCTCTGTATAACACGTAAATACTCATTGTAATAGTGACCTAGTTGTTTACATCCGGGTCTTGAAAACCATCTGTTATGTATAAATACGGAAGCCCGTTGGCATTTGAGGCAGTTGTACATGTAAGTTGCAGTTGTAAACTGAGCAGTTGTAAATCAGGAAGCTAGTTGAGAAGTGACCAGTTGATGTAGATAGAAATCGAGGTGTAAACAAGAGGTAACTGAGTCACGGATGCTAATGATTTGTTACTATTGATTTATTACAATAATAATAATCAAATAGATTTGTTAATTTCTAAAACTTATTCTTTATTAAGTTAATTCATAATTGGATGACTGATCACGAATATGAGTATTTTCGTATTCCATTCTATTGGGAAAGCAGCTGTCTATTATCCCCAATCCAATTTCCATCTTGTATGATGAAAGATTTGATCTGAATTTTTTTTTTAGAATCAATCCAGATGATTATTTGTTTTAGAGGCATTAATATTTATATGGAGAAAGCTAGAGAAAAAGTATATGGTATCAAACGCTGCCAATATATGAACCATCAAGAGCTAGTGAAGTATAATCTACATATTGCGATATTTTATGTTTTGTGCTTTCTGTAGATTTGCGCTTTCATATTTTGGATGAAATTGCAAGAATTTCAGCACAAATGAGAAATAAATATGATACAATGGGATACCCTTGTCTACATCCCCTTTGTATATCAAACTGTGCTGATAAATTAGATATTCACTCTGTAAAATTGAAGCTCTGAAATTTGTGTTTAGATGGAAAGGCAACCCAAAGAATGTTTACATGATAAATGATAGTATTAATTATATGATAAAAAATTGTGATACTATTCTTCTGATATACGGCCTAGATAAGCTTCAGTACTAATTTTAAACCGTTAAAAATTGTAATTCCCGTCAGCTATAGAGGCTGCCATGGTGCGGAACTCTTTTGTATTCAAAACCACAAAAATCAATAATTTTGACGTCACACCATCTATTCCTGTTTTGATGAGATTTTAAGATCCAATAAAGATGCGCATGTGGTAGATTTTACGAATACATTGTAAATAGATGGATGCCTTCCTGTCAAGCAGTTAATTACAACAATGCGAAGAGATGTGAAAAAAGTCCCCCCCCCCCGAAATTCCTGACCCAACATAGTTATTTGAAAAGAAAATACTATGTAAACTGTGGATCCATCGCTTGCGTAATGACAAGCTGAGGTTTGAAACATTTACATGTATGAAGAAACGAGTACCATCTGCTTGGTCTGCGACTCGACTGAACGTCTTCTTTTCTTAAATTCTTCTTGCAAAAGAACGGACTGAAATCTACACGACTCCAAACTTAACTGTTCGTGACTTGTCATGTTTACAGTACTGCTGATGAAATAAACCGGAACCGACGGTGTGACGTAATAAATTAAACTTCAATGGCTGCTCTCTTAGCGGCGGGTAATTTGGAATATAAGATAGATTAATATTGATTCAATTGTTAAGCAAGGATTTTTGCTGTTAAAGACTGTCATTTGCGATATCAGAAAGGAATACTTTATTCATAAAGACAACAATGTGGTTAGGGTTGCCTTTCCCTTTAAAATGAAAGGTGAAGATAACGAACAGTGATCAATTTCATAACTCCTATAAGCAATACAAAATAGATAGTTGGGCAAACACAGACTCCTGGACACACCAGAGGTGGGGTCAGGTGCCTAGGAGGAGCAAGCATTCACTGTCGACCGATCACACCCACCGTGAGCCCTATATATTGATCAGGCAAACTTTGAATAAAGTATTCCCCAAACCAAACTACTTTAAAACTTTATATATGAATGACCATGCTATTGTGTCAAAAAGGCTTTTCAAAATCAATTAGTACTAGAAGACCTGTGATATTGTTGCATTCAGTGTAGGACATTAGAGCATAGATAAATAAGGTTGTCTACCCTATATATCTCTCTTTTGAAATACAGACTGTTTATCAGAAAAGACAACCTGATATGAGCTTGTATAGTACATTTAAGAGTGTAATTGGTGGCAATATTTTAAGAATACGCAAGTTCTGAGATATCAGCTCTTCTGTGACGGAAGGACGTTCAGTATTCTGTTGAACGCTTGGGTGGGTACAATATGTATGCATATATTATAGACTAGCTATGTAAATAACAATACTAGTTTTGAAAGCGTGAATTTTGTTTATATCAGCCGTTGGTATACATTAAACTGACCATATGAAGAATATTTGTTTGAATTAGGCCATTAAATTAGATATTAATTTAATTCATTTTTTATTTCTTCTTCTGCACGAGTGATACTTTAATCAAAGAAAGATGGTGATCCTGAACTGGTATAGAAATCGCTATCACTGAAGGTTTGATATGCTCAAAGTATAAACAATTCCCCGATTCCGGGTCTCGAAGATTTCCAGATGAGAAGATTTTACACGTTTACCAGAAAACGAGGCTTCAATGGTTATCGGGCCTGCGCTAAAATTGAAAACATTTATCAAGAAATGTGATGGATATGAAATAACAGCTGATCACATGTAGATTCAAATATCCTTCATCGGGACATTTCTCAAACTTATTAAATGGTGAAGGCTTTAGTAGTGATCGTATTTTATCGCATATATCCGAAAGGATACATGTACCGGGTATAATGTTGACTATCTTCAGAAATACGTAATCAAAAAATACGAGAAAAATGATTGATTGGTTGTATATTGTTTAACATCCCTTTTGAGATTTGTTTATTCATATGGAGAGGCCATCATGCTCAGCGCTTACGATCTTTGAACAGGGAAAGATCTTTGCGGTGACACACGAAACTTGGTTTTTGTTGTCTCACCCGAAGAGCCGCTCCATTTAGTCGCCTCTTACGACAAGCAAGCGGGGTTCTGAGGAATTCTAACCAGGATCCCCACGGGAAAGGAGAAGAAAGAGAGACATACTGCTTGGTCCAGGATTTGGCATTTGGGTGGCGCTGAAACAGTGAGACTGCATTGTTTCTTTAAATCTCTAAGACTTCTTAATCCCTAATCACGAAACAGAGTACACGGGTAAGGAACATGGAAGCATCTACCAAAACGCTGCAATACTTGCCCCTAGGATCAAGGATTATTGTACTAGGATGAAACAACCTAGATAAATTGATAATGGTAATGAAAATATAAGCGTTTAGTAAACTTGTGAAATTCATAGTTCCTAGTGATTTACAGAAGGGATCCGTATCTTAAGTTACTCCCATCTCAAGATTTCAGTGGCTAAAACAGGTGTGTTCATTTTTTGTTATTTACGCTTAAGTTACAAAATATATATAAATTGATAGATATTTATTTATCAGATTACAACTTGTTCTGAAGTTTTCATAAATGTGCATGTTTACAGAATTATTATAGAGAGAAAAAATCTCTCTATGAGGTCTGCAAGTTTTGTATATAATAAGGGTCAATCTCTACCCAGAGTTGTCGTACCTTGCTTTCACTTACACCTCTGTTAACGTATCAAAATAAGCAATGTTATTCCACATGTAAATCCACTTTTTTACGGCTAATAAAACTAAGAACTATTTTATAAAATATCTGGAAAATGTAGGACAAGCAACTATTTGTATATTTTTTCCCATTACTATATATTCTTCATGTACCTATCTATAGGCCTGGTGCAATAGAACTACCTAATATCTACGTTTCAACCCAAATCAATGCTTCTTGTGTCACAAAAAGACTTGACATCTGCTCAATATTTATTTATTTATGTATGTTTTTGTAACTGAAGTCAAATCCATACTTTATTTGAGCATACGTACCATTTTACAAAAATCTTGTAAAACCCTTGAGACGTTTACAGAGGTTAAGTGAGTGTAAGGAACGATAACTCTGGGTAACTTAAAATGAATAAAAAGAAAGATAACTGTAACTTTATCATCACTATTTCTCCTCTAGATGAGTACAGATGTTACATCTGTTGTGAGCGAGGTTCTGCTTTGGACATAATAAAAATACGGTTTCAAATCGGGTTTGCAGGTTTGTGTTGGGATGGGTATGTCAATAACTCCATTGAAATGAGTGAATGAATGAGAATAACTTGTATTTTTTTTTATTTAAGTTTAAACAATATTTTATTCAGAAATAGGTGGTTATTGATCTTCACATACATCAGATGCCTGGGTCTAACATGTGGAATTATGAGTGCACATCTGACATTACATTTGTAATTAATCTACAAGGTTTAAAGTGTATTCATGTGTTATGTATAAGAAATTGAGAAACAAACCAAAAGCATATAATATTAATCTTGCTCTCAGTTGTATTTGTTCACCAACCACACTTGAACTATATCTTCAGGTGAGTGGTGTTTTGCCCTGCTTTACTTAATTTAACCAAAAAGGCGAGAGCAGTGGACTGTAGATTTCTTTTGATGATTTAATTTAATAGCTTTCTGACCCCCTTCTACATCTATAAAAGGTGAAAATAACAATTTATTAATAGATTGATTGTATCTTGCTTAACGTCTCGCTCGAGAATTTTTCACTCATATGGAGACGTCACCAAGACCGGTAAAGGGCTTCAAATTTAGGCCTATGCTCGGCGCTTATGGTCATTGAGCAGTGAGGGTTCTTTAGCGTGCCACACCTACTGTGACACAGGTCATCCATTTTGAACGTCATCTCCGAGGACCCGTGACATTCACACCTGATGCCGAGCGGTTGGCAGTGGAACTGTCACTACCTGTTTTAACGACTTAGGCCTGTCGCGGCCGGGATTCGAGCCCCGGCCTTCCGCATGCGGGGCGAACGCCCTAACCTCTCGGCCACCCACTCCTATAGCAATAAAAATAGATAGTTGGGCAAACACGAACCCCTGGACACACAAGAGGTGGGATCAGGTGCCTAGGAGGAGTAAGCTTCCCCTGTCGGCCGGCGACACCTGCCGTGAGCCCTATATATCCTGATCGGATAAACGGAGTTGTCCGTAGTCAAAATCAGTGTGCCACGAAAGGGTTAGGGGAAACAGGGATCCCTGGATATACCTAATTCGGAAACAATTGCCTTGGGAGAGTAAGCATACCCCAACTCACTGGTCAAATCGCAGAGAGCCGAACAATCGGTTTGAAAAACAGTAGACAGCAATTCACCCAATGATAGGTTGTATTAACGAACTAGATCGTTATAACGACCATAGAATTTGCGAAATGTATGTGATGAAATAGTCCTTATAAACGATGTCCCGTGTCACAGTGGGTGTGGCACGCTAAAGAACCCTCACTGCTCAATGGCCGTAAGTGCCGAGGAAAGGCCTAAATTCGTAACCCTTTACTGATCTTGGTGACGTCAATCTAATTAAATTCAGACTTCTTAGATCCCTGTCGTATACTCCGTGTAAGAAGAGCCCACATAATCCGTTTAGGGGTAATGTTCATGTGAACTTTATGTTTGTCAATCAGCGAGTCTTCTATGAAATCGTCAATGTTCACAATTCAAGGGAAATGGCTGCGCTTGTTTGGTTTGAAAGAAACGCATCTCAGCTAGATTCGACATCACAATGCATTTTTTACGTTTACTGGCGTTATATTCCTCGCGTTGATAAGTAAAACATTTTGATAACTAATCAAATCGTACCCAATCCTATTCATTTAAGAAATATACATCACTTTTTAGCTGTTCATGGTCAATATGAACGGATTTGGATTTGAGGCAAATTCTGCGAATCGCGCTGATTGGCTAACATAACTGTAAATGCCTAATTGAGCATGAGCGTTAACATTGTCGTTAACTCCTACTAGCTGTCATGTGGTTAATACATTTTAAATATCCACCTCATGAAAATTGATAAATGTATATTTACCACAAGAGTCCAATGGCAATGTTTACAGACAGATCCAATTATTGCAGAACACTGATACAGCTTTAACTGTAAAACACAATGCAATATAAGGAGAACAAACAAGAGACATTGTTTAAACCATCTTTTTCAGAGAAGATGTTATTTATAATTTTTTTTTTTACAAATACCTTCCTACGACTCTTTCTGACAGAAAAAGAACCATCCATTATCTTGGTCATAGTTTGCGATGAATACAGAGCAACCCTGTTACCTTTCTCAATTTGTTTTTGAACAATGCCAGCTAAATAAGCATCAATAACCTGCAAAATGTGTTACATGTATGTACATGTTAGAAGCGAATATTCATGTAGAACATTAAAAGAAAGACTTCACTATAAAATATTCATAAAGTTAAGAAGTCACAGCTAACCTGATCAGTCAACCAGTTTTTGTCATTAAGGGACCAACTATGTCCTCATCTGTGAAACTGAAATTGGATACTTTTCCAATAATAAACCCAGTGCCTTTTCCATACCCCAAATTTTGTTCACTTCCTTGACAACTGTAAATAGCAAGTTTTTAAACAATTGTAACGGTCTAGTAGGGTTCCCTCGATCTCCCCAGACCATTCGACGGGAATGACCCAGTCGAGTTTTCGAATAGATGATTCAACTGGGAATAAGCCGGTCGAATCTTGAAGAACAATGTATGTTTGGTTGAGAATAACTCAACTTTGAATTATGCAGAATCTGGAATAACCGGATTATGTATATAACTCTGAATGTGCATTCTTTTATGTAATATGTAAAAATAAAAGGAACTCCTCAATAAAGGTGAAATAAAGACTGTTTATTGTATGATACTATACATAACATACACACAATAACTTATGATATACCAAGGAATCACCTTAGTATATGAAATAGTAGCACAACCTTCTACTATAAAGGGACTTTAAGTGACTTTTAACCTAGAATAACCGGGTTAAAAGTACTAAAACTACTCTAACTTTACTTGAGGAATACTAGGAATAACCTAGAATGTGCTATATAATTCTAGGAATAACCCAGAATATGCTAAATAACTAATGTCTAGTAATACTAACTTATTATAGAAATACAAATACCCTATGTGTAAATTATCCTTTGGAATCACCAAGGATAATTCAACAGATTCAGAAATTACCTAAATCTGATATCTACCTATATATATAAAACCTACAAGTCTCTAAATAGAATTAAAATAATAAAAATCACTTTAAACTGAAATTCAGGAATTACCCAAATTAGTTTTCCTATCTAACCTAAAAGTGTTTACTAAACAGTAATCTAGGAATGACCCAGTTCTACTGTTATGGTACAGGGATTTCAACAGTCTCGATTGAAGTCAGCATTTCGCAAATTCTATGGTCGTTATAACGATCTACTTCGTCATTACAACCTCGCATTGGGTCAAATGCTGTCTGACGTGTTTCATACCGATTGTTAAGCCGTTCTTGGCACACTGATTTTGACTGCAGATAACTCCGTTTACCTGATCAGGATATAGGGCTCACTGCGGGTGTGACCGGTCAACAGGGGATGCTTACTCCTCCTAGGCACCTGATCCCACCTCTGGTGTGTCCAGGGTACCGTGTTTGCACAGCTATCTATTTTGTATTGCTTATAGGAGTTATGAGATTGATCTCTGTTCGTTATCTTCACCTTGCATGAAGGAGCTTTCAGATTTACTGTCCCCGGCTTGATCGGCAAACCACTGCCTACTTTTCATATTACTTAGAATGAAAGTTTGATAAAATTTCACCTTCTCTGGACAGATAAATAACTCTTCTTCTGCCTAAATATCGACAGCTTTATGTTCTCCTTCAAATCTATTGTCTTTTCTCGATTCCTAAAAATAGCTTCTTTAACAAAACGAATAAAGCTTTCGAAAAGTATCGTTCTTTTTCATTAGATTTGATATACAGCCCAGTAGCTAAGTACTTCGTTACTTGCTTGAAAATACGGATGTATATTTAATTGCTATTATAAAATTTAGAAATTCATTTCAAAATTAAGGATTATCTCCCTCATGCACAGCTCTTATCCTTAGACGAATTTGACTCTACTTTTTTTGGCACGCTGTTTTTGTCTATAATAGCTCGAAAACTTCATTGTTATTTCGAATTTCAAACATTTCGGTTGAGCATCACTGAAGAGACATTATTTGTCGAAATGCGCATCTGGTTCATCAAAATTGGTACCGTATAAGTTTTAAATAATGTACATATACAATCCCGATAGTTTCCGAAGCTACACAATAAATGATTTTCATGATAACGGAAAACCTGATACACGCAAAACACGATATACCTGATAAACACAAAACACGATAGAAAACAGAAAACCTGATAAACGCTAAACACGATACGATAGGATACACGCACGATAAGAATGTCAAGAATAACGTTGCGGGTACTGTAATATGGTGTAGCTCCTATCCTGCTCTCCCGCTCGAATCTTTCCCTGGTTCTGAGACTGGCTGTAAGATTGTCAATTACCAACGTGTTTTTCCTGAGTCCGGTGTTTAAACCTGTCAACATCTGGTTGGTGGTTAGCGCCTCTGGTTTTATTTCCACCAGGCATTTCAATATGTCTTGAAGAATGGTTGCACTGAGATCCACAGTTGAAGGAGTAGTGGTGGTCTCCTTTACAGTTTCTTCACTCGATTCTTTTGAGGTAAATTCATCCGATTGCAAAATGTCCTCATCGTTTAAAATCTGTTGCAATACATTAAATTCCTCATCTACATTAATCTCTGGCAACAAGTCCTCAATTTCTGGCAATGGGAACTGTGATTCTGCTCCTAGGGGTGTCGTCACTGGCAGACTCCATACTAGCACAACTTGGGCCTCGCCCTGTTCTCTATCTGTCTCCGCCTCACGGTTGGAAGTGCTTCCTTTTGTCCTTTTCATCCATACTTCCTGGCTATCTTTCAGTGTCATTCTCCTCAGGTGTTGGTCTCTCAACGCAACTGGGGACTCATTCCTACAAACATATTCCTGTGATTCTTTCACTTCCTTTCCTTCTCTCTTCAATTTTTCTTCTGCTAATTTGTGTGGCCTGAATCCTCTCACTTGTTTCAATACCTCTCTCTCTCTCTCTCACTCTTGGCAGAGAAACCACATAGACTGCAGGAGACTGGCACCAACTCTGACATGTGGTTCTTGTAGAGCTGTGATTCAACATATCGCCTCTCCCCCATATAGCCATGACATAACATACACTCATAGGCATAACCCCTCTTAGCAAGTTTCTCTTGTAACTGTAGTGCACTTGTAGATGAGCCACAGGTAGCATCCATGTTGATATGATCTACAAAATTCAAAGCATATATACACATATGTATTTTTTTTTAAACGACCACCCCAACCTTTGGGATTTAACCTAACTTTCTGATTTTCTAATAAAGGATAAGAAGGTTGTGCTGTACATAACCATCATGAAAACTGAATACAAGGACATATTAATCAACATTGTTCTAGTTCTACTACTGCTATTGTTGTCTGGCAGTCACCATCCATGTGGTAAGATTATTGCCGTTGTACTTCTTTAATTTGTCCACATTTATTACTCTAAGATGACCTCTTTCATCAAGTCTTATCTTGTAATTAAGGTCACTAAGTCTTTCAACAACTAAAGCTGGTCCTTTGTTTAATGGTTGCAGTTTCTTGGCTTCCCCTTGTTTCCAATCTTCATTTAATATGAGAACTGCATCCCCAATATCAAATTGTTGATTCAGACTACGTTGATTATAACTGTCCTTTTGTTTGATGTATGCTTTGGACAAATATTTTCTTGCTATTTGATGCACTTTCACCAATTTTTTTTCGTAATTTCTCTGTATATTCTCCGACATTCTGGGTTCCATACCGGTCACATACTTCCTTATATATAAGATCAACAGGTAGTCTTACTTCTCTACCAAACATAACAAGGTTAAGTGTCATCCCTGTACTTTCTTGAGCACTTGCTCTGTAAGCAGCTCTAAGGTATGAAATATCTAGATCCCATTCAGTTGGGTCATCTTTTATGAAGGACTTGATCATATGTACTGTTTCCTTTAGGATTTCTGGGGCTGGTTCTCGTCTTTTTAATCTCCAGCAGCTTGCAAACTTCTTGAAAGAGATCGGACTTAAAACATCGACCTTGATCGGTATTAATTGACAGGGGACATCCAAATCTGGTTATGAATTCTTTACACAGGACAGTTGCACACGTTATGGCAGTTTGGTTTGGTACAGGATAGGCTTCGGCCCATTTGCTGAAATGATCTGTAAGTAGCAGAATGTGTTGATTTCCTTTTCTAGTCCCAGGTAGTGGGCCGATCAGGTCAATAGACACTCTATCAAGGGGTGCTCCTACTCGCATGTCTCCCAATGCTGCTCTTGGCTTCTGTCTTGAATGCTTCATTATACAGCAAACGTCACATTTTGAAATCCAAACATTTACGTCTTCCTTCATTTCAAACCAGAAGAATCTCTGCTGTAATTTCTTCTTGGTTTTTTTCTGGCCTAAATGACCCCCCCCCCCCCAAAAAAAAAAAACCCCAGACTATTGTGGGTTATCTGTAGAACTTCTGGTCTCATACTGCGAGGGACCATGAATTGAATATATTCTGATATGCCATCTTTTGTATGGAATGATTTATACAATATTCCTTCTTTTATCTTCAGCAATGGCCAAATATGCCAGAAATGCCTTAATTCAGGGCTTTGGGTGACAACTTCCTTGTACTCAGACCTTTTATTTTGCTCAACCCATTTGATCACTTCGTGGAGAGTTTCATCCTCATTTTGAAGTTGTAATAAATCCTGCGCCCCATGTGTACCCAAACTTGTGATAGGTTGTTGAGCCTTCGCTGATCTGGTATTGACTCGCCCAATTTTGATTTCTCCATCTGGCGTTTGTTTTCTTTCTACATGTACGTCTTTTTCTACCTCTTCTTTTAAAGCTCCCAGATTTGGTCCAATCATGACTTCTGATTTACTTTTACACTTCACACAGGATCCACACTTCAAAATTTCTGACATATCTTCATCACCACATCTACAATCTCTAGGGCAGCTGGTGATTGGTACCTGGGCGATATTCAACGACAAAGTCAAACTGAGATAGAATTTATATTCACCTGGCTATTCCTCCTTTAGGTTCTCGTAATTTAAACAACCATACGAGTACTTGATGGTCTGTCCGTATTTTGAATTTGCGACCCAAAAGATACTGTCAATAGTATTCAGTGAAGTAGCGGATAGCTAAAAGTTCTTTATCAGTGACGCAGTAGTTGGATTCAGCCTTGTTTAACGTCCTACTTCCATACGATATTACTCGCTCTCTGCCATCCTGTTCCTGGCTTAATACTGCTCCTATTGCGCCATCGCTAGCATCAGTATCTAGTATAAAAGTACCTTGATCTTTGGGATAAGCCATTATTTTGGGACTGGTAAGTGCTTCCTTCAAACTTTGAAAGGATTATTGACATTTTTCATTCCAGAGAAAGGTTACATTCTTCTTAGTTAAATTTACAAGGGGTTTGGCTAGGTTTGAAAAGTCCTTAATGCTTGAAGCGCCTATAATAGCTTCCCATGCTCAGGAATTGGCGTACCTCCGTGGCATTCTTTGGCACTGGGCAGGTAAGTATTGTGTTGACATTATCCAGATTTGGTTTTACACCATCTTCGTTGATCACATGTCACACTTCTCTGGCTTTAATTTTAAACCTGCAGCTCTAATGCGTTGTAATACTGTTCCAATCCTTTCCAGGTGCTCTTGAAAATGCTTTGGATATACTATTATGTCATCAATATAGATGAGGCAGGTTTGCCATTGCAATCCATTAAGGGCTATCTCCATAACTCTCTGAAAGGTTGCTGCGGAGTTACAAAGACCAAATGGCATAAAAGTAAACTCGTAAAGACCATATTTAGTGACGAAGGCAGTTTTTGGGATATCTTCCTTCTTAACTGGTATCTGAAAATATCTAGAAGTAAGGTCGAAAGTAGAGAAAATATTTGCTCCACTGACAACATCCAAACAATCCTGTATCCTTGGAAGAGGAAATACATCAGCTTTTGTCACTTCATTTACCTTTCTGAAATCGATGCATGGCCTTATTTTGTCATTCTTTTTCCTTACAAGTACTATAGGCAAAGACCATGGAGAAGTGGACTCCCTTATGACCCCTTGTTCCTTATTTGTTCAATAGCCTTTCTTTCTTCTTCCGATAGAACGATAGGAACACGACGGGGACGTTGTTTAATTGGTTTGGTATTGTCAGTGTCAATACTGTGCTCATACAAGTTGGTTTTACCTAAATCATTTTCATGCTTGGAAAATGTGTCTTGAAACTTGTTAAGTCTGTGCAACATTAGTTTCTGTGGAAACGAAGGGGTTATTTATATTCGGTCTTTCCTATCCCCCTCGTTTCTGTCCAAGCCTTCATAAAGTATGTGGGAAATCCGTCGCGCTTCGATTTCAATTTATTTCAGCTTACATTTGATGTGAATCGTTCGAAAACTTACATAAATCAATTCATGAATGATTTTGCCGCAAGGGAATACAATTGAAACCATTCAATTCCACACTAAAGCAACGATAATCGTCGTCGTTTCAAACACTACATCTTTTCGCTATCAAATTCGCCTCCATGATAAACAATGCCTTCAGCGCATGCGTCATTTCATTTTGTAAAAACACCTAGAGGCCCACGAGGGGTGAGATGCCTTATTTTAGTAAATCGCACAAAAATCTAACTTTTTCAGTTCATTTTTTCATCACACGCACCGTATTTTTTGTGAATGGACATATTTTTCTGAATATGAAAACACAGAAAACAATAAAAATAAAAAAGAAGTTGTTACATAAATTATTCTAAGTCTTTGGTGGAATGAAAAATAAAGGAAAATGTAATCGTATGTCCGATATTGTCTGAAATAAATGCGCATATTGTAATTGCTGTGCTGTTTGTTTTGAAAATGTCATTGTTGTAACAAATCAAAAACCAAAAAAAAAAAAAAAAAAAGTGTTGAAATATATGAGATTGAATAACATTTGATTGATCTCGATCATAATATCAGGCGCGGATCTTGATTTTCAAAGAGAGGTGAACCAAAGGATTTGTTGAATGTTGTTGATACAATGTACCATGATATGTGTTTTGTACAGTGCACTTATTTTATCGTACACATGCAGTTTTATAAGTTACTTACCGATTAAAACATCCTTTAAAACAGAATTTAAAATGACAAACGTATTTACAATGTTCATTGATAAATGTTCAATGTCTGACAAAAAACTTGATTTACTTAGTCTTCATCAACACCCCCCCCCTTTAAAACAACATTTGATGATGTTGAAAATAATAACCAGTGTACATGAATATCAATGTCGGATTACATAAACTTGCGGGATTTTTTAAACCCTCCCCCATGAATATTTAAAATTAAATTTTGATCCGGCATTGATCATTTGACATTTTCCATACAAGAGTTCAATTGATTCTTTTCGGATGCATGTGAATGAATCTCTTTGTTAGATAATTAATGTCCAGTTTGATATTGGGGGTAATAATTCATTAATGCCACTTCAGAAAGTATCTCTTTGCCCATTGTGAAACGTAAGTACATCTATATACGTGTTGAAATTAAAAGGACCTTTCTGCTTTGCAGTTGGTAACGGGTAAAGTGCAGCCGATGAAGAATTATAATTTCTGCGGGTTGGAAAATATCTTTATTGAATTCCGACAAGCATTCCACTTGGCATCAACTCAATCTACGACTGACCACTTCTGTTTCCAAGCGCTGACCTCTTGTTTTATGTCGTTTCCCCGCATAAATACCCCCCCCCCTCTCTCTCTATCTAAATAATCAAAAGAGGAAATGCAACCCCCTCCCCTGTTGAGATCCGACGGCCGGCAATGAATGTGAAGTAGACTGAAATTAAGGTAGTACTCTACATCGTCATAATGGCTGACTTCCTTTAAAAACATCGATGAAAAAATCGATATCAGCAATATTTGACTTTTCCTTTTCCACCTAGCCGAGTAGCTCAGTAGGTTAGAATACCGACTGCTGACCTGTAGGTCGCAGGTTCGAGTCCAGCAAGGGTTTTAAATTTTTTTCAGATTACCTTCTACTAAAACTATTTTTTGACAAAATAAAGTAAATTTGAAATTTTTCAACTTCAAAATATTTTTGTACATATCCTCCACTTTTCATCTACATCAAATTTCTCTGGTGTAGCACACCTCCTTAACCACCTTTACTGATTTGCACTTTAACAGTCTGAATAAATAGATAAAGTTTGTGTGTCACAGGTTTGTTGTTCTGTCATAGATTCGTTGGTTTTCAATTCATGGTATGAAATTCCCTTTAAAAAAAAGAAGAAGGAAGGTATGATGAATAAATATAATGATAATAACATATGAAAATAAAAATCGATGAATATAAACGGGGCAAAATAGACACACGAGATGCGGTTCCTTTAATATGATATCTAATCCCATTTCAGGAATGCAGTACACACTGCGCAAATGGTCTTTTAATATTTTTTTAAAAGCCAATTACATTTTTACTTATTTTGTTTCCAGTAATTCATCATTTTCATATTCAGAAGAACAATATAAGTCCATTCACAGAAATGAAAGGCAATGCGTATGATGAGAAATAAACTGAAAAAATTAGATTTTTGTGCGATTTACTAGTAGTAAATAATTTCATCCCTTTTGGGCCTCTAGGTGTTTTACAAAATGAAGTGACGCATGCGCTGAAGACATTGTTTATCATGGAGGCGAATTTGATAGCGAAAGGATGTAGTATTTGAAATGACGACGATTATCGTTGCTTTAGTGTGGAATTGAATGGTTTCAATTGTATTCCCTTGCGGCAAAATCATTCATGAATTGATTTATGTAAGATTTCGAACGATTCACATCAAATGTAAGTTGAAATAAATTGAAATCAAAGCGCGACGGATTTCCCACATACTTTATGAAGGCTTGGACAGAAACGAGGGGGAATAGGAAAGACCGAATATAAATAACCCCTTCGTTTCCACAGAAACTAGTGCAACATGAAAGTTCCAGCTTCGGAGTTTTTAACTCTCCTGTCTGAAGCCTGATACTATTTATGTTTTCCTCTGAGTTAATTGGTGTAGTTAGGACTTCAGCCTCTTCTAGGTAACCAACAACTTCACTTTTGTTGATTTTCGTGGATGTGGAAAATGGATTTAATACTCGTACTACTAATTCTTGGCTTTCTGGATTTTTGATACTCAATACTTTTCGGGCGACCATGACTTGGCATCTCTCAACACAATTTTCCGATGGCTCAGTAATGTAATCTCCATTCAAATTTTCCTCTGTCTCCCCGGCATCAACTTCTACTTTTATTACAGCTTCACTCTGGCTGGGAACATGGTAATCTCTTGTAGCCCTAACTTGTAATGTTCTTCTTGGTATTCCCAATTGTAAACCTGGAATCTGATGGCATTGTCATTCAATTACTCCTTGTGATAGTAAAATGTCTGCTGGTCCACTTGGACCATTCTGTAATATATCTATTCCTAACAATCCTTCGTCAGAAATCTTCGCCACAACAACCTCGTGTTGCAATTGTATATCACCAACTTCTATATCAAAAAGGGCTTTACCATATTCTTGTATACTGGTGTTATCAGCACCTTTCAACGGTGCCGCAGGCTCTAACTCTGGCCTGACGTTTTCAGGGATTTTCTTATAGATCCGGTCCGTAATCAATGTCTTTGAGGCTCCGGTGTCTGTTGTAAACAAAATATCGGTATTTTCTATTTTTCTAGGGATGTAAAACCCATCGTCAACTGGTTTTCTTCTTGAAATTACTTCTGATTCTACATCCTGAATGGTTACATTCGGAGTCATCTTATTAACTGATCTTGCATCATTATCCAGTAGGCCATTGTTTTCTACTTTCTGGGTTCCCTCTAGGCCTGTAGAGTCAACCCTGCTCGGTTTAAATGACCATTTGTTCCTTCTGTTCGGGTCTCCTCAGTCCTTCTTCTTGATATGAACTCCTGTGCCTTAGGATTCAATGCTAGTTCCACTTTGGGTCCTATTTTTCTTTTCTTTCTGGGACACTCCTTAATGAAATGTCCATGTTGATGACAGGCGAAACATAAGCGTTCATCCCAGTCTCTTTGTTTGATAATCTGTTCCTGAATTTCGATATTTTCCTTAGTTTTCTTTTCCATCTTCTCATATCTGTCTCCAGTCTTGGCTCGAACTAGATTTGTGTCATCGGTCCGTGAAATGTAGTCTTTCTTGGGTGACACATTTTGCACTGCTCTCACTCGACCATGGGTTACATTCTGACTGAAATTTTCATTGCAGTTCCAAGCCCTCTTGTACTCTATAATCTCTTTGTAATGCACTACGTGGACTACTGCTTCGTCAATATTATGTGGGTCTTTGTTTAGCTCCACATGAATACGAACTTGTTCGTCTACCAAACCAGCAAGAATATGTGACACTAGATCTTCCTGTCTCGTCAAAGCATCTCTAGATGGATGAGCCTTGTCGTACAATCTTTTAAGTTCAGCCGCGAAATCTTCTGGTGTCTCATGCCGCAATTGTCTTCTATGATTAAATTTCGTTTTGTAGGTCTTGCATGACTCTATTTCTCCATATCGGTTTTTCAGTTCCTTAACAAGCACTTCATACTTCTTTAGAGTGGTATACTTTAACTGACCATAGGTGAAGTCTGCTGCTGACCCTTCTATCCTAGGTAGAAGCTGACGCAGCTTCTCTTCATTGTTCCATCCACAAAGCTCAGCTACTGTTTCGAACCTAGTAAACCATACAGTCCAGTTTTCTTGGCCCGTAAATGCTGGCAGTTTTGCAGATTCTTTGGCGTTTCTTTTAAACAACCTATGGGTGGATACCGCTGATCGGATTGATCTGTCATCACCTTCAGAGTCTTCGCTAATATCAGTATACGATGATAAGCTGGGTTTCAATCGTTTCTCAGACTCCTGTGATTTCATCTCTGCGATTTTGCTGTTTGATTTAGACTTTATTCTCATAGGCTGGCCATCAGGTTTACCATCTTCATTTAAAGTGGATACTGTACTAGGTACATGTACCTGTAACTCTTTAGGTGCATTATCATCACCTTTGTATTTCGGTTCTAATCTTCTGAAGGGTTTCTGTTGCTCGATATGAAACATGTTCATCTGGTTCTTCATTGCCTGTACTGTAGTATCCATCATCGACTGCATGGACTTCATGGTTGAACTTATGGTATCCATAAAGGATTTCATGGAACTTGCCAATCCAATATCTCTCTCATACTGTGTTTCATGTTGAACTGCTCCGTCACCACCGCTATGATGCACTTCTCTGTCGTTGCTCAAAATTTTATGTTGAGAACTACTACTGTTCTTAGATGAGTGTCGGGATCTTCTTTTAAATGGGCTTCTGTGAACTAGTGTCTCTTCACAACTAGATTCTGTTGCAGTAATTTCAAAAGTTTGAGACGTTGTCCCTGACGTAGTGGTAGCTCTAGGAAACCAATCATATTGACTGTGACTGGTAGGAATTACATTCGATGGTTCAGAAACTTCTACATATTCCTCTTCTGTTTCATCTGCACTGGCTGCGGCTTCTTGTCTTGCCTTGCCTCTGGTGTACATGTTTCTCAAATGTTCTTTAATCTGATTTTCAAGACTAACTACTTCGAAAGTCCAGGTTCGTCTCACAGGATCCGCCGCTTAAATATGGACAGATCCCACCGCTGCCACCTAAAATATGTAACGTTCTAGTGGGGTTCCCTCGATCTCCCTAGACTATTCGACGGGAATGACCCAGTCGAATTTACGAATAGATGATTCAACTGGGAATAACCCGGTCGAATCTTGAAGAACAATATATGTTTGGTTGAAAATAACTCAACTTTGAATTATGCAGAATCTGGAATAACCGGATTATGTATATAACTCTGAAAGTGCTTTCTTTTATGTAATATGTAAAAATAAAATGAACTCCTGAATAAAGGTGAAATAGACTGTTTATTGTATTATCGCGTTAGAATTCTCTTCAGATTAGGAGCCTGTCTTCTGCTGTTTTTTATTTGAGATTCTTTTATCAGGTTTTTGAGATTTTGGGATTGTTCTAATATAGGAAAAAAATCTTCTAACTGTTCCAAAAATATTGTGGTTGCGTGGGTTATGCATAATTACAAAAGGAATATCGTTGTTTACATCGTTTTCTTCGTGTCGGGAGTTTCTTAAGATAGATATAGGTGTGTTCCGTGCTTTGGTAATTCCGTCATTAATGAGGTTTTCCGCCCGATTTACTACGGAAAATTCCAAATCTGTGCAAAAATGTGGTGATTCACGTTGCGGTACATGTAATCATCTAGAGGAAGGCAGAGAAAAAATTCTTTAATGCGGCAAAAAATTAACATCAAATTCTAACATGACATGCAAATCCGAAAACGTAATATATTGTATGACCTGCCCTACCTGTAATGAAAACTATATCGGACAAACCAACAAACTGAACACCCGTGTGGGCGTCCACAAGCAGCGAATTCGCGATCCAAGTATCAGAAATTCGCCATGTTCCGAACATTTAGCCAATTGTGGTCATGGAGATTTCAACATATTTCCATTTTATAAAATGTATAATGACTGTGAAATTTCCAGAGTTACAAAGGAGGAATACTTTATAAAATTGTTTAATCCCAACACATTACACATTAATTCCTTCTCTCCTCGTGGAGAATAGGGCCATGAACAAGTCCTCTCCATTTACTTCTATCCTGGGCTGATCTTGCTGCCTCTGTCCATGACCCAAAACCTAGTTCTTTCCTCTCTCTTTCTAATGTTCTTCTCCACGTTTCCTTCGGTCTTCCTCTCTTTCTTTTTCCTTCTGGTGTCCAACTAAGGGCTACATATGGGTGTGTTCTTTTATCCATCCGTAGCACATGTCCAATCCATTGCCATCTGCGTGTTTTTATCATAGTGCTGATTTTTGCTACTCCTGCTATCTCTCTAACTGCTACATTTGATATTTTCATTGGCCAGTAGATCTTTAAGATCTTCCTAAGACATTTGTGCTGGAAGGTATCTACAAGTTTTTCGTCCCCTTTTGTCATTTTCCAGGTCTCACTGCCATACAATAACACAGCTATTACATTTGAGCTGAAGAGCTTCATTTTTGTTTTTCTGTTGAGTTGGTTATTGCTCCAGATCTTGCGTAGCTTATGGAATGCTACTCTTGCATGGCCAATTCTTCTTCTTATATCTTCATTAGTACCTCCTGTCTTGCTTACTGTTGCTCCGAGGTAAATGAACTCATCCACATCGTTTATGTTGTTCCCATTGATGGTTATTGGTGTGATGTTTGCAGCATTTAGACGCATAACTTTGGTTTTTCCTGTATTGATTTTTAAACCTAAATCCCAAACTGAATAGAAAATAACTGTGTAAAATTGAAACTTCATTGAACTGAACTCTGCAATTGATTTCCAAGTATTGTCTAATATTGTGTGTATTATACCGCTACCATTGTAATTTATTATGACGTCACAAAGGACAATTACTTACGTCGTGATATGTTGACGTTACTTAGCAATATTATTTCATTTTATGACTGTCTGAAGAGGCATTAAAGCCGAAAGCGCTAACAGTGAAATGTTATTCGAGTTTTGTGTTTCTTGACTTTTATTATTGGATGTATTTACTGTATCAAATACCGAATTCTTTTTTACAAACTATATATATATATATATACTATGATGTACAAATATCATCTTACCTTATATTTGTTTAGCCATCTGCCTTCAAACCACTTTCTGAATCTGTTATTTTCATTCCAAAAGCGACTTCTCTGAAAATAAGAGATTCAATTTAAGTGATTAACTAAAAGGAAAAATACAATAAATATAATATTAATCAATGCTGTGTGCAGATTATAACAATGCAAGTTGGGCATGTGTAAGATTAGGCAGTTTTTACTGTACATAAAAAGGGGAAAATTGTAACCTTTAATCTAGTGCTTGACAGTTCAAACTCTTCAATGGTTTTTGATCTTGCAATACCTGGCTGATTATTTCATACATATGTGTATATTGTTTTAGTGTATCAAAAGGTACTGAATTTACTAATAGAGAACAGTACAAATAGTTTTCACCACTTTATTGTGCGACGCGCGTCGATCGCTTTTAGCGACGACGTTTGTCGCTAATTTTAAAGAAAACCGCGCAGCATGTTTCATTTTCATTTTATTGTAATATAGAAACTACCGAGAATTATAACACGAATAAGGGGCCAATCAAAACGGAAATTTTCTTTAATTTCACAGCCTGTATTTACTTTTCCCCATTTCCATATATAAAAAGAGGTAAAACCCCTATCCGTTTAAACATTGAGAAATAAAATCGTAAGAAAACGTACATGTGCTAAAAATTGCTATTTTCTTATAACTCTGCCAGACATTAAAAATAATTTTTGTATCTTCTGAAAGCAGGGAATATATGCTTTTCAAAAATGAAAAAATATTGAATTCATAAGGAAAATTAAAAAAAATATGGAGTGGGAAAATGACCTAGCGACAAAGCGCTGCGTCATATTTAGACGAAGCCATCTTTCACTTTAAATGCTTTTTGTAATCTAATGGCTTTACTTACTTTGATTTTTACATAGTTAAAAAATAGAGAAAATTTCCAAAAATATGATATATAGATCATATATCTTATGACCGTGGTTTCAAAGATTTAGAGGCACTCCTTTTGCGTAGTCCTGTTTTTACGCGCCACCGGTAGAGAAAGGGTTACGGTATCCGAACCTCATTAGACCACGTGACTAAAAAGATGATGTCGGGACAGATCAGTGAATGTCGGAAATCAATAAAAGTATATTAATAAACAAATATAATGAAATAAATAACTATTTTTTATATTTTATTTTGTTTGCCAATAATTTAAAAAAAAATACATTCAAGTTTAATGTTTCCGTAAAGTCTCGCACACACGAGATGATGGGAAAATCTGTAATGGCTGCGCCCCTGAAAAAAGTGCGGGACAAACGCGGTCGTTTTACGTCGGATATGGTCAAAAAAGGGGGAGGGGGAGAAGGAAGACAGCACAAGACGACAAAAGAGTATTATAAACATCGTTGCTGAACATAATTACCTCCATTGGACATTTTCACGACGATAACAACAGATGTGAAGAATGTTGTCCTGGAATATCACGGTTAGTGAATTCAAAAAGATAGAAACGGAAGATTGGGGAAAGGGTAGGCGTGTTGTAGAATTGAAATGTTTGTTCGATTCCTTAAAGGGTTTTTACCACGATTTTTATTGTTTGTAAATTTATATGAAAATGTGGTGTTTTGAATCGTGCTATTATTATTTTTTCGATATAAAGCGTGCTTTAGTTATTATTTTGTATCGAAAGTGCAAAAAGCCAGATATGCATATTCTCGTTAGAGATTTTCGCGCCATAATATGTGACGTCATACGTGTCAATCGCGGTGAAGCGAGCAAGCATGAAAACTTTAAACAAGTTGTGAACAGCACATACAGCAGGCTATTAATACAAAATGAGAGATTCAACAGTTACAAGTTCCATTATATTGTGTTATACAGTATATAGCTGTAATAATCAGCACAAAAAAGAAGAGTTTCTTTACTTTTACCAGCGAGACAAGTGGGAGAAAAGTTGTGAACTTAGAACTTAACTTAGAAATACTTCAAACCAACGAAAAACCATCTTCAATGACGAACTTACATATTGCATTCTAACCCATTTAATTCATGATATCGACATTTCTGTTTACAAATGAATAGGCTCGTTGTCCTTCAGACTGGACATAATTAGATACTACCTTCATTTTGAGAACTCTTATAGCCTACCAGGTATTGAGGCAATCATTGAAGTCGCTGCGGGTCTGGCACTGACCCACAGAAATTTCTGTGTAGCATACACTTTTTATATCTATGCACAGTTCTTTGATTTCATATTCAACGATATATCCCCCCCTCCCCAGCTTGAAGTTTTGAGTATTGACACCATGTACGAAATGACTACACGGTCTATCAGACTATCCCTAATCACCCCCCCCCCCCCCACCCCGATTAAAATAGTAAGAAAATGAAAAAGTCGAAAACATGCCACTTAATAATCGTCAAAAATGCTGAAATACGGCGGCTTTATTTTTAAAAAATGACGGTGCGTGCCAACGTGGTGAAAAAAAAATTGCAACAATATAATGAATGACAGCCCCCCCCCCCCCCCTATATTTTTTAAAGTAATGAGAGGGACGATTATAAGGTAGAGGTTACGACTATTGGCCCCATGTCTCCCCCCCCCCCTCTCTCTCTCTCTCTCCCGCCCTCTTAAACACACACTATACGATTTAAGAAGTCGATAGATTTTCATCAGATTGGTAATTTTAAAATCCGGTCCCCCTCCCCTTTGAAAAATAAAATTATAAATTAAATCGATATCGGTAAATCGACTGTTTCCTTCAACACATAGTAGGTCAATGCATCAATTTAATTAAAAGCAAATCTTCTCTACCTTCTCCAGTATAACGGTTAGGGAAGAACTGATTTTAATTAGATCAGCATTGGCTAATGCATGTTATACACTCTACATATACAGACCTCTAATGCTTTAAAAATATTACAAGGGAACACAGTCAAAATGTTTGCAAACGAAATGTGTCATTCAGATATTTACCAAAAGTTGAAAACGTTCCATCCTTTCTGTGAGCGGGATCTCCGTCCGAGTGGTCAATGTCGATGTAGTATTAGGCTAATATAAATGTTTGCTGAGGGAATTTCTTCAAGATTTGGCTCAGCGGCAGGTTCAAATATGTATGGCGGAATCTTAAATACTAACGGGATGTCATCGGTGTCGGAACATTAACTATCCATTCTGTATAATTTATGACTTTCAATTGAATCTATTCACATACACATACATAGCTGCTGCAGCACATTGACACGTATGACGTACATGTATCACGTGACTAGATAGCTCATTAGTGACGATTTGAGAAGCGGAAGCTTTGAATGGGTGCAGATAAAATGCATGTTTGTATCAATTATTGGGAGTAATGAAACAATATAACAGCAGAAACGTGCTTTATTAAGGTTACTCCTTCTGATTTTAATTACATTAAAAATCGTGGTAAAAACCCTTTAAGCCACTGTCTGTTCTGTAGGATGGGACCTTTATATCATGAGACTATCAAAGGTGAAATGAAAATGGGACTGGGGGGTATTTGTATATACAGTGTAATAACTGAGGGTAGCTGAATACCATCCCATATGACAGTACACACTCCGAGCCTTCGGCAAGAGGACAGAGAATCTTTACAGTGAACACAAAGTTAGGTGCAGGTATGTACTGTGTGTTTATAATTGAAAAAGTTTACAATGTTATTGTTTGCATATTTAATTACCATCCACAGAAGGTTTGAAATTTACTCAATATGTTTTGGAGCAATGATTGACTCGATTGGAGGCCCACAACGAGTCAATAATTTCCTTACAACGCTTGATCTCCCATCAATATCAAACAAAAATCTCAAAGCCATGGAAAGACGAGCTGGCAAATAATTGAAGATTAAGCAGAACAAAGTATGGTCATTGCAACTAAAGTATCATTTAACACTGAAATGAGGTAAGTTTTTCAAAGTGCACAAGGCTACAATAAAAGATATGTGCGTTTCCTATTTTAATTCCCCCTAATATAGGTAAGTAAAACATATTATTATACCTCAGTATGAGAATTCTATCCAACGCGTAATCTGATTGGTCTAGACGGTCACATGCCAGGGATGACAAAACTTCATATCTCCCAAACTTCCGCCAGAGTTCGTTTGCTCACAAACCAATCTCTTCCAGTTAGGCATTATGGGAGAGCGAATTCTTAGGCCGCGTATACTGTGTGACGTCACTGTAGAATGACGAAAAAAGCATAACGTCAAACGTAAACAGTTCAAAACAAGAACGTAAACAGTATACACTATAATTTGAACATAGTATTGCTACCTTTTAATGATCTTTTGATAATTTTATGTTTAAAATAAAATCCATACTTTTATATTAATGCTCTTAATGTCAATATTTTCAAGCTTTTAACTACGAACTACTTCTTTAGTGTTATTTGCCTGCGTGATAATCGCAGACTCACAATATACAAATCTGTATATTGTTCTGCGTCACATAGGAGAGGTCTGTACGTAGGTGACGTAATGAGGCCTCGACGGGGAGTTTGCATATCTCCCTCTCAAACATCATATCTCCCTATCTTATTATATACTTTCAATTTCATCTCTTCTTTTTTCTTTAAAAGTTTGCGGGCATATATCACACGATATATGCCCGCAAACATTCCGGCCCGCAAACATTACGTAACAATCAAATTTCTACGCCGTTAATATTCAAATTTGTCGTGTTTTTCATCTTTTACTCAGTTAAACCGATAAAGTTATTGTTGTAAATAAAATTATTGTTAGTTTCTAAATGAAATTGAAAGTATATAATAAAAAGGTTATAGATTTTGTATGGGAAATATGACGACCTCGTTTTTTGTCGCGGACGGACCTCGCACGCTCGGTCCGTCCAAAAAACTCGGTCGTCATATTTTCCCATACAAAGTCTATAATTATAGGTTATAGACTTTGTATGGGAAAATATGACGACCGAGTTTTTTGGCGCGTAGACGGACCGAGCTTGCGAGGTCCGTCCGCAACAAAAATCGAGGTCGTCATATTTTCCCACACGAAGTCTATAACCTTTTTATTATATACTTTCAATTTCATTTAGAAACTATCAATAATTTATTTTTAACAATTTCTTTATTGATTTAACTGAGTAAAAGATGAAAAACACGAAAACTTTGAAAATTAACGACGTAGTAATTTGCTTGTGTATTGATTGTGACGTTTGCGGGCCGGGATGTTTCCGGGCATATATCACACGATATATGCCCGCAAACTTTTAAAGAAAAAAGAAGAGATGAAATTGAAAGTATATAATAATTATAGGTTATAGACTTTGTATGGGAAAATATGACGACCGAGTTTTTTGGCGCGTAGACGGACCGAGCTTGCGAGGTCCGTCCGTGACAAAAAACGAGGTCGTCATATTTCCCATACAAAGTCTATTAATAACCTTTTTATTATATACTTTCAATTTCATTTAGAAATTAACAATAATTTTATTTTTAACAATAACTTTATCGGTTTAACTGAGTAAAAGATGAAAAACACAAGAAATTTGAAAATTAACGGCGTAGAAATTTGATTGTTACGTAATGTTTGCGGGCCGGGATGTTTCCGGGCATATATCACACGATATATGCCCGCAAACTTTTAAAGAAAAAAGAAGAGATGAAATTGAAAGTATATAATAACCTATAAATATTTACCCCTTGGGTAGCCTCGTGCCTTTTTCATCAATTTAACGTCAAGGTAGACGAAGTGTATTGTGACGTCACAATAAGTCCCAGTCATTCGTAAGGCACAAAATATGCGGGTCTGTGATACACAGTTGAATGCATGGTTTTGGTTGATACAAAAACAAGCAAGTAAAGCAGCATTCAAGCAATCTGACTAAAGTACAGACCTATATTATTATATATATATATATATATATATATATATATATATATATATAAAATATAGGTCTGTACTTTAGTCAGATTGGCATTCAAGGAGAATGGGTATACAAAAACTATTTACCATATCACTATATTTCGTTGTTTGCACTTTCTAATACTTCGACGGTGCGGTGTAACCGTTAGGGTAATCTCAGCTACATACAATGTGTATAGATGAGCGGACTCCAATTTCAAATGCACTTTTGAGTCTTGCTTTGTTTCGGTATAATAAACAATTTATTGCATGAATGTTCGGGAGATATTTATAGGTTATAGACTTTGTATGGGAAAATATGACGACCGAGGTTTTTGGCGCGTAGACGGACCGAGCTTGCGAGGTCCGTTCGCGACAAAAAACGAGGTCGTCATATTTCCCATGCAAAGTCTATAACCTTTTTATTATATACTTTCAATTTCATTTAGAAACTAACAATAATTTTATTTTTAACAATAACTTTATCGGTTTAACTGAGTAAAAGATGAAAAACACGAAAAATTTGAAAATTAACGGCGTAGAAATTTGATTGTTACGTAATGTTTGCGGGCCGGGATGTTTCCGGGCATATATCACACGATATATGCCCGCAAACTTTTAAAGAAAAAAGAAGAGATGAAATTGAAAGTATATAATAACCTATAAATATTTACCCCTTGGGTAGCCTCGTGCCTTTTTCATCAATTTAACGTCAAGGTAGACGAAGTGTATTGTGACGTCACAATAAGTCCCAGTCATTCGTAAGGCACAAAATATGCGGGTCTGTGATACACAGTTGAATGCATGGTTTTGGTTGATACAAAAACAAGCAAGTAAAGCAGCATTCAAGCAATCTGACTAAAGTACAGACCTATATTATTATATATATATATATATATATATATATATATATATATATATAATATAGGTCTGTACTTTAGTCAGATTGGCATTCAAGGAGAATGGGTATACAAAAACTATTTACCATATCACTATATTTCGTTGTTTGCACTTTCTAATACTTCGACGGTGCGGTGTAACCGTTAGGGTAATCTCAGCTACATACAATGTGTATAGATGAGCGGACTCCAATTTCAAATGCACTTTTGAGTCTTGCTTTGTTTCGGTATAATAAACAATTTATTGCATGAATGTTCGGGAGATATTTATAGGTTATAGACTTTGTATGGGAAAATATGACGACCGAGGTTTTTGGCGCGTAGACGGACCGAGCTTGCGAGGTCCGTTCGCGACAAAAAACGAGGTCGTCATATTTCCCATGCAAAGTCTATAACCTTTTTATTATATACTTTCAATTTCATTTAGAAACTAACAATAATTTTATTTTTAACAATAACTTTATCGGTTTAACTGAGTAAAAGATGAAAAACACGAAAAATTTGAAAATTAACGGCGTAGAAATTTGATTGTGACGTAATGTTTGCGGGCCGGAATGTTTGCGGGCATATATCATGTGATATATGCCCGCAAACTTTTAAAGAAAAAAGAAGAGATGAAATTGAAAGTATATAATAAGAAGATTTATTCACCCAAGAAAAATCATATTCCCCTCGGGGGAATATGATTTTTCTTGGGTGAACAAATCTTCATATCTCCCTCCCTATCACGCAATAAATGTATATTATTTTAAATGTATATTATTTTATAAAAAGTTAAAACATTTTATCAAAAGCTTAGTTTTTGATATGCTGTAAATACAGACATATTTACATTAGAATACTTTTCAAACACTTTGATTGATTGAATATTGTTTGACGTCCCTCTCGAGAATCCTTCACTCATATGGAGACGCCAACACTGCCGGTGAAGGGATGCAAAATTTAGGCCTATGTTCGGCGCTTACGGCCTTTGAGCAGGGAGGGATATATATCGTGCCACACCTGCTGTGACACAGGGCCTCCGTTTATGCGGTCTTATCTGAAGGACCAAGAAGCTCGAATGCAAATGAAAAATATGAAACAAAATTCCTGTTTCAAAAGTTCGGGTTTTTATTTTATTATGTATCATCAATAGAGTCCGTAGCAAAAATGTAGATGTAGGGTCGGGAAACCAAAAACAGACACATTTTATTTAGACCTAATATGTTTGAAGGATTGACATAATTGTTATTTATAGTTTGTCACAAATTTGTCAATTTAAGATACAGGGAATCATGTAGGCACATACTGTATGCGACTCGACTTAAAATACTAGGTATTATGCTATTTGATACTTTCATTTTGTATTTTGATATGAGTGGATAGGTATGGACCCGTTTGAAGTGAGTGCCCCCTGCTATTTTATTCAGACTCTTATCAATTGTGTGCTTCAGGAAAAATTATAAATGAATAAGTGAAATAATTAAAATATGCCATGTACCTTTAAAATATTATCATTCATTCTAGTGTAGTAGTACAAATCTATTCTAATTATTTCTTATGTATTTATTAATTTTTCGTTTGATTATATTTTTGAAAAGTTTAGTAAATTTCGGATTGAGTAGGACTTCTACTGCGCATTGGATTGAGTTGATATTTTTGTAACGCTAAATTTCATTCGTCATTAAGTATTACCCAATAGTCATGATTCACCTTAACTATATAAGTTACCGTTCAAACTGAGTAAATCAGAGCAGTTTACATTTTACCTCAAAGATCTAGCTGTCCAGCTTTCATCAGGTGCATATTGTGGTACGTAAGAATCATATTTACTTAGGTCTTACTTTACTACAATATTTTTGTATGACTCTTATTCTTAATTGCAACGTTTATACTTTATTGTATTTTTGCAGTTAAAGTTGTCTAAGTATATTTTCAGAATTTGTTTGTAAGTACAAAGGTCAATTTCTTACAAAACATATTTTTCTATTATAAATGTATGCTGTATTATTGGTAACTTATTGTCAACAGTTTATCTAAATTATGAACTTATGCTTCTTGTCTAACACCATTGTTATTTGTTTTGCTTATAGGTCAATGCCTTATCCTTATACATTTCTACAAAAATAAACAAAGACTTTCCTTGCTGCTCGGTTACACTAGTGACATTTCAACTATGGAAGAAAACGATGCACCATTTGTCCATCATGCTATTTTTGATGAGGGGTTGGGTACTGTAGTTATAGATGGTGAATTTCTAGGGTGTGTAATGTTAGAATGTTGAAACCTATGTTGGAAATGACAAAGTTGTCACACTTCCTGTGCATATATAGATAACATATATACCTATGCGAGTATAAATATGATACAGGGCCATAATAGGGGATCAAAGTTTTACTTGCGAATATATAAGGAAAATCTACATACATGTATTTGTATAAATATGGGCCAGGGTAACTCAGGTGAGCGATGTAGTCCATGGGCTCATTGTTGAACTTTTGAATACCATTACCAATTCTGTATTTAGAATATAATATGTTGTACGGTGTGACCGTTGAGACGAGCGAAGCCCATTAACATCTTGCAACACGACTTATAGACATTTTATCCGTGTCTTCGACTTCATTTAACGCGGGAAATATAACGCGGTGGATGTAAACAGTTATATTGTGACGTCATATTAGCTGCAATTTATTTTCTTCTTCTCTCAAACCAAGCAAAAACAAAACGTTTGAAGCTATAAGAAAGCGTGTCTGGAATTTAAAAACGTTTATGGTACTTTCTAAACAATCTAATTATTTTAATTACGGGTTTGTCCATGAAGTATAGGAATGAGAGTACCAAACCTCCGTATGCGTAACCCGGACGCAGTTTACCCAAGATTGAGCGGAGGTATAAATGTCTAGGTGTTGCGTGATTGGCTAATATCAAGAATGAAATGTTTTGGAATTGAAAGAAATATTATAGAGGTTCAAATTAATTGTCAGGATGAAAAATTATCGCACAAAATCGAGAAATGACTGAGGAAATTACCATGGTAGGGGTGTGTTTAAAATGAAGTATGTAATTTACTGCAGATTGCTATGTGTTGTAAAAAAGTACAAATATGGCCTATAAAAGGCACGGGACCCTATATATTTTTTGTCATTTTTTATCAACACTTGGAATGAACTTTGAAATGTTTGCGGTCATTTGTTTAAAATCGATATAGTTAATTAGTGAGAGGGCCAAAGGTTAACATTGAGGTCTATGGGAAATGAATTGGTACTCTTTTCCCTATACCGCAGTGACGGCGACATTTTTCCAAAAGCACTGTGGGTAATACTCATCTTTTTTCAGCTGATGAAGAGCAAATCACGTGACTCATATGCGTAATCATTGGAGCGAGCTCGTCGCGACGCGAGCTTCGCTCGCTATTACATGTATTTAGATAGTTATTTAGATAGTTTATATAAATTTGATTGATTGATGTTTTCCGCCACACTCAACAACTTTTCAGTTATCTGGTGGCGCCCATTTTTTTAATTGGTGGAAGAGAGAACCTAGATAAAATGTACCTGGGAGGAGATCACCGACCTTCCGAAAGTAAACTGGGATACTTTCTCACTTACCGGCGCGAGCGGGATTCGAACCCGTGCCGACAGAGATGAAAGGTCGTGTGATTTTGAGCGCGACGCTCTAACCACTTGTCCACGGAGGCCCCCCAATATAAATATGTGTTTTCAATTCAATTTTATGGATCTTTTTACAGTTCAGCGTGGACTAATTAATGCCTCATATCACACAGATTGCTGCACAAGTTATGGATTCTGATGCCGAGTTTTCATGTTATGTTTCACCTAAAGTACCCATCAATGAAAAAGCTGAGCAGATAACTGGTATATCCTGGGATGTTGAACACATGACTGTGCACGGAAAGCAAGTGGCAACAGTATCAATAACAGAGGCACTTTCAATTATTTTTTTTTTTAAATTGAAGAACATCAGCAATGTTGTTTTGATTGCACACAACGGAAGAGTTTTTGACATTCGTGTTCTATCCTATGCTATATGTAGAGTGGGGATGATGAATGAATTTTTCAATCATGTTTTAGCATTTGTGAATTCTTTGTCATCATTGCGTTCAAAAGTTCCAAAATTCGGTTCTTATAAGCAAGAATTCCTAGCAGAATATTTCTGTCAAGAATCTTACAATGCTCATGATGCAGTTGATGATGTTAAAATGTTAGCTAAGATTTTTTGTGCAAGTGGCATGACAAAAAGCCGATTATGTAAAACATTCTTATGCATCAAAATGTCATATATTTTTTTACAAGAAAAGTTCAATCTAGCCAAGGCCAAAAATATTTGCATCCTACATTGTCTTGTCAGTGGTGTTCTCAAATTAGCTACTGCAGAAAATATAACAGGCTCTGGCCTAAATCTACAACATTTGAAACTTGTTTGGCAGAGATGGTGAAGATGGTCTTTGGCAGAGATGGTGAATTAATTGATTGATTGATTGAGGTTTTACGTCGTTTTGGCAATATTTCAGCCATTTTACGGCGGTTAACTAATTGAATGATGTCTGGTTGTGAGTGTTTGAGTTTCCCTGTCGGCCGCCAGTGAGCCTACTCTTTTTCGAACATCAGGGAAACGATTTTTTACGTGCGTGCCAAGGGGGTTGTGATTCTTGACACGGGGCACCCTTTAACATCCCATCCGACGGACATAAAAGTTAAAAATATATAAACAGGTTAAAAAACAAACAATTCGTGTATATAATCAGTTTTCAAATTTTTGTGTAAAAGTCGCATTCTTGTAAATATTGTATAATATAATGGTAGTTGATATTTGTAAAAAGTTCTTTCATTGATTGTGCACTATTAAAAAATCTGGCAGAGATGGTGAAGATGGTCTGAGAAATATTTTACTGCAAAAATTGTATTGAGAAACCACGGGTTACCAAAGTTAAAAAGTTGTTGGGAAATATTATTTCAAAGCTTTGTTAATTTTTAGAACAGTAAAATTGTCATGTTTTATAAGCATGTTTTGTGTTTGACACATGTAAAGTTGATACATTAGCTATTCGGTCTTTAGATGTGAAAAGTAAACTTTATATGATAATGAGCATTTCCTGATGATTCAAGGTCAGGTCGAGGTTAGTGATATTATCAGTTAGAGTTCCTATGCTTTCATCGTTTTAATGAATAATCCGATACATCTGCTGGTGGACTGTTAGTCCCCGAGGGTCTCTACAGCCCAGTAGCTAAGTACTTCGTTACTAGCTTGAAAATACGGATGTATATTTAATTGCTGTTATAAAATTAAGAAATTCACTTCAAAATTAAGGATTATCTCCCTCACGCATAGCTCTTATCCTTAGACGAATTTGACTCCACTTTTTTTGGCACACTGTTTTCCCCTATAATAGCTCTAAAATTTCATTGTCATTTCGAATTTCAAACATTTCGGTTGAGCATCACTGAAGAGACATTATTTGTCGAAATGCGCATCTGGTTCATCAAAATTGGTACCGTATAAGTTTTACATTTTTCATATGTCTGTTAATTTTTAATCTAGTTGCGTAGCAAATCTCGGCTTTTAAATTGGCGAAGGAAGAGTGTCCAGTCGGGCGTCTGGGCTGGCGGGCGGCTTCAACAATAGGCTTGTCCGGTCTCTAACTTTCATACTTTTTGGTGTATCTTTGTGAGACTTACATAATGTAATAATAAAAGAAAACTTTAAATGTCTATTTATTTCTTATTTTATTTCATTATTTAAAAAAAATTGCAGCATAATTGAAAAACGTGGGGAGGTATAAATAATTGATAATATAAGGTGTTTTGGGGGTAAATTTTCAATGAAAAACGTAGATATAGCTTTTACCATCAATTATGGTCATAATAAACACCTTAATTTACATTTTATAAAAATCAGCTACATATGTAATGTGGGTCGGATACTTTAATTTAATTTGGGTGTATTTTATATCGTACGTTCCGTTGTTTGTATGAGTGGAATAGATTAGGCATTATTGCGAAAGTTTAAAATTCGTTATGTGAAAATATACAATTTTGCAGTGTGGAATAAACTTTGTGGAAGAGAGATTACGGCAATTTGTGTACGAATTGCCGGAAACCGCCTAAATGGCCATCATTGTATGGCGCAATCTGACTGGCTGATAGTTCTCATGAATATTCCAAGCTAAAGGTCATGCGGTCGCAATCTAATTAATAAAAGGTGAAGATAACGAACAGTGATCAATCTCATAACTCCTACAAGCAATACAAAATAAATAGTTGGGCAAACACGGACCCCTGGACACACCAGAGGTGGGATCAGGTGTCTAGGAGGAGTAAGCATCCCCTGCCGTGAGCCCCATATCCTTGTCAGGTAAACGGAGTTATCCGTAGTCAAAATCAGTGTGCCAAGAACGGCCTACCAATCGGTATGAAACACGTCAGACAGGATTTAACCCAATGATAGGTTGTATTGACGAACTAGATTGTTATAACGACCATACAATTTGCGGAATGCTGACTTCAATCGAGAAACCCCTGTACCATCAACTTGTTTGTCAGTACCTTGCCTCGATTTAAAAACTGACCATACGCAGCACAAGCTCTTGCGTATCGAATCAGTTGTGGTATATAAACACCATATGCAGGTAATAATGGAATATTGCTACATAAATAAACCGCCGCGGTGGCCGAGAGGTTAGAGCGTTCGCCCCGCATGCAGAAGGCCCGGGGTTCGAATCCCACCCGCATGCAGAGGGCCCGGGGTTTGAATCCCAGCCGCGACACACCTAAGTCGTTAAAACAGGTAGTGACAGTTTCATCGCCAAACGCTCGGCATCAGATGTGAATGTCACAAGTCCTCGGAGATGACCTTAAAAACGGATGACCCGTGTCACAATAAGTGTGGCACGCTAAAGAACCATCACTGCTCAATGGCCGTAAGCGCCGAGCATAGGCCTAAATTTGAAGCCCTTCACCGGTCTTGGTGACGTCTCCATGAGTGAAAAATTCTCGAGACGTTTAGCAAGATACAATCAAGCAATCATGCTACATAAATATGGGAAGTTGACGATGGAGAAGCATTTGTCCAAGGGCAATTGCATGGCCAACATTCACTTCCCATACCTATACTTGCAGTACATATCACAATACGAAACCATTGCATCCCGTTTAAACCTTTTTTTTTAAATGTATATGACACATTGCTCTTTGCAAAAGGTCAATTAGTGGATAGAAACAAGACAAGCCTCTGTGTTGGTACTATATATACCACGTCCAACGAAGCAGAATCCACTGCCAACCTGCATTTTGAAGGTATCTTTCACACTACTACAATTTAAACATAAACAATTTGAGTAACCCAGAATGCTTTAAGGAAGATGAGATTTTATATGTCTTGCTTGATTAAACAGGTTCCAACAAACTGAAGGGGATAGTGGATTCTGAAGAAATTCAAAATACTTTATTGCAAGCCTGCAATAAAACCAACATCATTGAAGAAAGGGGAAAAAACGCTTAAAGAATGCAAGCTGCAACTTTTAATTATTACTGACAATATATTTCATTATGAAATAATACACGTGTATATTTTGTGATGGAACAAAATATTGTTGAAAAATTATGTCAACTTTATGCTTTGTGGACTCTTCTGGGTACATTGCGACCAGACTTTCTTCTCCACAAATGAATTCTGGATGCCTTCGTACTATTGAAAAATTGTAGTGTGGCAATCAAAGATCAAATAAATATTTCCGTTTCAGAAATCAAAATCCAGGGATTACCTGTGAGCCAGCTGCTTTTACCAACTCTTTGATTGAGAAATGAATAGTTTATATTTTGTAATTGGAAGTATTGAATATTTTAAAATTAAATTGTATTACTTATATTAAATCTGTTTTTATATTTGTTTACAACTGCAATTTGTTTGAAATCTTATCTATTACTTTTTTAGCAATGCCTGTATTGGAACTGGTTCCTTCCAGTATGGACCCCAAGCGTGTTATCATATTAACTGTGTTCAGCGATATGGTACGATTAATTAAAAGGCTATGAATGTTGCTATGAATGAATGCTGTTGTGTTTAAAATCCTTTATTCAAGATGTATAATGGGTGATTGAACCACTTTACAAATATTCACAAGATTTCTTAATATTTCTGAATGTAACAACGAGGTATAAAAATACAAACATATTATTAACAATAAGAGAAATGATAATCCTAATAGTTAATTTTTAACCTTTTACAGTTCACCTGGAATCACAATTTTGTAACCTGAGGTTGCATAACACATTGTTAGGGTTATATAATTTCAATTAAAGTCACTCAATACATGTATTATGTGGAGAGCAGTAGAAACAGGATAAATTATATATATATATTCATTTTGTTTTAGGAATATATTTTTATTGAATTTTAATCATATGCATTTCATTCTTTTCCAGTACTTTTAAAACATGGTGTGAAAAGAGATTTGGAGGGATGAGTTTCATGTCAGAGTGGTGGCCGAACGATGTGCAGTTTTCATCATCAAATGAAAGGCGTAGAAATGGCAAGAATTTATTTTGTGTGGTCTTGTGGCCATAAACTATTCTGTTTGTATACATGTATAATCCCGATAAGAATAGTATAAGAAATACCAAAATTACACCAAATTTACCTTTGATATACTGTGATCTTTAGTTTCAGGTCAGATTTTAAAATATGACTTCATTTGAAGAAAATTTTGTCACTTGCAGAGCTGTATAGCTTAGCTTGGAATATTTAACTTGTGTTTAGATTTATAATATAATGTCATGGATACACTAATGAAATTTACCCCCCCCCCCCAAAAAAAAAAAACCAGTAGGGCATTTAACTATTTGAAGAATATATATCTCTTTTTATCCCTTCTTTTTTTTTTTTTTTTTTTTTTTGGTTGTTGCCATTTTATTTTAGATGGCTTATTAAAAGAAACAATTTGAAGTTATTAATTCATCTTGATTGATTATGATTATAGTATGCCCTGTTAAAATAACCACAATGCATTGATTGCCCCTCTTCTATTGAATTCTTTAAAGACTGGTATTGAAATGATATATAAGTTTTCCATGACTCTTGTAGAACAGCCCATGACCAACAAATTAATAGACAAGATTTTGGAATATTATGTTCATTGGAAGGTATACTGGATTGATATAGTTGCTTTCTTAATGAAAATTTATGTTAGTAGTTTGTAATGAAAAAGGAAATTCGTTTTGGGTTTATTACATTCTGACTGTATTTAGAATGGAGGGAAAAGATTATTTTTAAACGACAAATTTAAAACTTTTTCATGCCGGATGTATTTCAATTGCAGTTTTAATGCATGCACTATATTCATATATTTTTTTTTAATCCAGTTTAGTGTGTACATGTATTTGTAGTAGATTATATGAAGTGATGTTGTAAAGGTTCTAAAGGAAAAATTGTCAGTTTCACTTACCATTATGAATTGATTTTGAAAATGGTGAGAAAAGTATGAATAATTTCGTGACTTTGCAGGTAAGATGTGGTAGAAGGTAAGACGTGGTAGAAGATCATACTTTACATATTTGTTCCAAATACCACAACTCTGTGTCTTGACCTTGACCCATGCAATGTTGAAATATTTTATTTGAATCTGCCTCATGATGACATTGTCTGTATAATATTTTCCAAGTTCAGTGAGATTAAAATGTATACAAATTCATTTTTGAAGAATGAAGTCACAGAGGAAGCTATGGAAGACCATCAGTCAGATGTGGAGACGACAGAAGGCATAAAAACTGTCTTAGCGTAAGGCAATTCAGATGATACCAACTATGTCAATACTAAAAATGCTGAATTGTCTTCCTCTAATGGTGAAATGATTGCAGAATATACACATCAGGACCAGGTGGCTATCAGAGAGGAAGACATTACAGATCATAACCTATGTGTAACACATGTGATGCTGAAATTACTTCCTCTCTGATTCTCTGTCATAGTTGATGGGGGATTTGTTTCAAGAACTGACACGAATGGTTCAGGTAATGAGGTTTTCAATAAAGACAGTGACCATCTGACATTCGGTCCTCCCAGATATTGCCGTCAACTGTTGTTGATAATTTTATTTAAGATTTGGAGACTGAGAGATCCCCGATGCCAATGCTGGAAGTCTGGAATGATATAACACTCAGCAAATGTAAGAGTTTTACTTAAATACTTTTTTATTTGTAACTTTGTAAAGAATCATGAATAATCTACGGGTTTTCATTTAGATTTTCTGAGATGGTGAAACACATTTCATTAATTTCTCTCTCCCTCTTACAAATCGCATTTTTCTCTATGAACCAACCGATTTCAGCACGCGAGCCAACACGAACGGATTATGAACTAGCTTAAAGGACGCGAGTGAGAGAGCGTAATGATTGATTGATTGTATCTTGCTTAAGATCCTCGTGTGATGTCATAGCTTTTTGCAAAAATCTTTATCAAATTAAACTTTGCGCATGAAAGAAATATATCTTCAGAGGAATTTTATTTACTACATTGAAAAAAAATTTGGTAAACTATTGATATTGAAAAAGTGTATATTTTCGATAGATAAGCATTTCTTTATAATTAAAAAAATGTTGTCAAGGGCAATAACTTCTCAATCTGATTAAAACCAGATCCTGAGATCCGCTCACTTTAGATCGCTACACTAGGATCTGACGTAACCCCATATAGGCTCACGTCCGCATGACCTTTCGTTAAGCCAATCAAATTGACCCTGTCGATTTATACCAACGATAATTTTTCTCCCATGAACCTTTGCGTCATTATTTACGTTAGAGATGCAAAAAACACAACAAAAAAATGGCTGCGCGTTTGACAGACGACTGCACACCTGTCAAAACATGCGATTTAAACAACTTCTGTATTCTCTGCGGGTTTTCTTTCATTCAAACGCTAAAAAATCCCGTGGAGTTCACAATTCAAGGAAAATGGCTGCGATTGTTTGGTTTGAAAGAAAACATATCGCAGCTATATGCGACGTCACAATGCATCGTTTACGTCGACTGGCGTTATATTCCTCGCGTTATTTAAGTAAACCATCTTGAAAACTATTCAATTCGTACCCGTCCCTATTCATACATAAATCTGAATTCACAATTAATTTAATTTGGATATATTTCATATCGTACGTTTTGTTGTTTGAATGAACGGAATAGATTAGGCATTATTGCGAAAGTTTAAAATTCGTTATGCGAGAATATACAACTTTACAGTGTGGAATAAACTTCGTGGGAGAGAGATTACAGCAATTGGTTTACGAATTGCCAGGAACCGCCTAAATAGCCATCATTGTCTGTATGGCGCAATCTGACTGGCTGATAGTTCTCATGAATATTCCAAGCGAAAGGTCATGCGGACATGTCCCCTATGGGATTACGTCAGATCCTAGTGTAGCGATCTAAGTGAGCGAATCTCAGGATCTGGTTTTAATCAGATTGAATAACTCCTATGCTGGTATTTCTTCTACTGCATGTCTATTATGCATGTTTTCCACAATATCCACAATTTATACATATTTATGAATTAACAGTTTTCTTAAACCGTTGACATTTAAAATTTGTCATTTCAATAAGATTTTATCTATTTTAATTTTTCTGTACAACGAAAATGTGTGATTTTCTGATGTTGACATATACTTCCGTTTTTTTTATGTCTGACATCTTTAAAAATGTGGCAACATACACATTTTCTATGGTTATTGTTTAAATTTAACTATATTAAATGGAAATTAATACAGTTTTTGCACTTTCAACCATTATTATTGATAAGTCACATGAGGATCGATCGACCTTAACGTCTCGCTCGAGAATTTTTCACTCATATGGAGACGTCACCAAGACCGGTGAAGGGCTTCAAATTTAGGTCTACATTGTATGCTCGGCGCTTACGGCCATTGAGCAGTGATGGTTCTTTAGCGTGCCACACCTACTGTGACACGGGTCATCCGTTTTTAAGATAATCTCCGAGGACCCGTGACATTCACATCTGATGCCGAGAATTTGGCGATGGAATAGTCACTACCTGTTTTAACGACTTGGGTCTGTCGCGGCCAGGATTCAAACACCGGCCTTCCGCATGCGGGGCGAACGCTCTAACCTCTCGGCCACCGCGGCGGTGAAAGAGAGAGAGCGCGTAATGATTTGAAGAAAAAAATACAACATCTGTTACAAAGATCTCGCAAGTCACACCTTTGGGGTTAAGATTGTAAACTTACGTGGATTATCATCCCAATCTTGCGGTCTCCGACCTCCAAAATACAGAGCACCTTGCAATGTCGATAAAAGGCAGGGTCAGACGAAGTGTGACGTCATGACATTTTCTATGTGTTGACGTACGTCATAATAACTACTGTGACAGGGGCTAGGAGTTCGTTTTATGCAAAAAATATAGAAGCAATGTAAATCAATATACGGAATGAACATCGCTTTTGAGCAGGCAGTTTGAGGCAGATTCAGAGAATTTGCCTAAAATCCAAATTCGTTCATATAGACCATGAACAGCCTGCTCAAAAGCGATGTTCATTTCTTTATATATATATATATATATATATATATATATATATATGAAGAAATCAACACTATGTTAAACAATAATTTAAAAGAATCAAATCTAAAATGATCTCTCGCTTTGGCCTTCAATTCGACATTTAGATAGAGGTCTATATCGATGACGTTTTGTCTCTTAACAATAATAGCTTTCATTCACATGTCGATTTGGTATATCCCTGTGAGCTCGAAATAAAGGTCACCACAGAGTCGTCCACTTCTGCTTTATACTTAGATATTTTATTGAAAGTAGACATTAACGGCAAACTGACAACTCAACTGTATGACAAACGGGATGATTTCAGTTTCTCCATCGTCAACTTTCCATATTTATGTAGCAATATTCCATTATCATCTGCATATGGTGTTTATATATCTCAACTGATTCGATATGCAAGAGCTTGTTCTGGGTATACTCAGTTTTTAAATCGAGGTAAGCTACTGACAAACAAGTTGATGGTACAGGGGTTTCAACAGTCTCGATTGAAGTCAGCATTTCGAAAATTCTATGGTCGTTATAACGATCTAGTTCGTCAATACAACCTCACATTGGGTCAAATGCTGTCTGACGTGTTTCATACGGATTGTTAAGCCGTTCTTGGCACACTGATTTTGACTGCGGATAACTCCCGTTTACCTGATCAGGATATAGGGCTCACGGCGGGTGTGACCGGTGAACAGGGGATGCTTACTCCTCCTAGGCACCTGATCCCACCTCTGGTGTGTCCAGGGATCCGTGTTTGCCCAACTATCTATTTTGTATTGCTTATAGGAGTTATGAGATTGATCACTGTTCGTTATCTTCACCTTGCATTCATGCAGCCAAATTCCTTTCAGAAAGAGATGTGCAAATTTAGAATATTAGTACTGTTACAAAATTATTGGAATATAGGGTAATATCAGTTCTTAATGCTAAATTAAAACTACTGACCTGGATTTTTTTTATAATAACTATTTAAAAAAAATAAAAATAAAAATCTAATACATCCCCACAGCAACCCATCCTAATAAATTGGTCAAGATATAATTTTCAAAGTGAAAACATTCCAATGGAAATTGGGTAATTTTCACAGGCACAAAATGTCCTAATATTTGTATAACATTTTCAGTTTATTTACCTGATTGCTCTACAACTGCACCAAAGTCTTTCTCATACTTTTTCAAAGCATCATCCTCATGAGTTATACCCCAATCAACAGCTCTGATGGACTCCAGGTTGTACGCAGGCATAAGTCGTTTCTTCAATGACAATGTAATTCTGAAAAAGAAAATTTATCAATTTGTTAGAGACCAAAGAAATTTCCATGCACATTGTAAAGCAGATCAATACAGAAATACCAAGCAAAGTTTTTAAAACCTATTTTTTCAAATCACCTTATTACCTTCTGCGCTTAGAACTAAGAACTGCACCAAAGTTGGAGCCTGTGATTCGGTATATTTCCTGAAAACAGACCACATTGGATTATTTCTTTGCCCTTCCGTTGCTAATACTGCGCTTTTGATGGCATCCTCTGATAAAATCAAAGTACGTCACAACCATACCATAGGGGCATCAGAGTGAACAAACTCTGGGGATGTTAATAAATTAAAAGTCCTCCATGACAGGAACAGGAGGGCCTGGTTCACAGGGTTCTGGTTCAAGAATCCATTTCAAAGCTGAACATTTTTCAAAGTAGTTTATTTTATTTTTTAAAAAAATACTTCTCCCAAACACTGTAAAACATTTATATGCATGCAACAAGTTTCCTTAAGATTCAATTACATATTAAGAATATTTGTTGCTATATAAATTTTTGCATGTCTTCAGTTTGTGAATAGAATATTGTTCATGTATTTTGTAGTCTGGGCCTTGCAGTGAAAAATGACAGGTTATACTGTATAAACAGAAATGATTCAGCATATAGATCTATGTCATGTGAATCTGAAACGCATTTAAAAAGAAATGATTATGAAACAAAATACCCCAGTTAACATGTATTATAAAGCTTAATACTGTATTGGACCAAAAAATAAAGGAACAACAAAAACAATATGCACCATTTTTGATGATCAAGTAAGACAGCAATGCAATAATGAATAATAAATAACATGAAATTTTAAATGCATTTTTTTTCCAAACCAATTTCAATCGCTACCTTTTTCCCTTTTGATTGGGGGGGGGGGGGGGGGGTATTAACATTTTACACAGTTCTAAAACTCTTGATCGAATGACAAAGACATCCTGTTACTGCACAATATTTTCCTTATGAAAAAGCCATTGTCATATACAGTGGAAATAAAGCTTCAATGATTAATTTCCCTTGGGGAAATTTGACACCATTTTCTTCTTCTTAATTTTTAGCAATTTTTGTATGGGGAAACTGCCTGAATAAAGTAGTAATGCTTGTGCATAAAAACACTGAAATGTAGCAATCAAAATAAAATATAAATTTTATCAACAACAACAAAACGAAACACCATTCGTGTAGTTTACCAATACACCTTCCAAGGTTTGATAAATTTTTGTGCAGAAAATCCCGGTCACTATCATCAAAAGGTCGGCTTAAAGCACTTAAAATTGTGAAGAGAATATTAAGAAGCTCTACCAACATTCATGCATAATCAAATACTAACATGTTTATTTATTAATTCTGGATAAGAGATACAGTGTAGGTATAAGTATCTCTATCTTAGTACATAAAAATTACGCATTGAAATATTTATAAAAAGTGAAACCTACGAGTAATCTGGGCGTGTAGGAGGAAATAATTCTTCCATTGTTTTGGTTTCTGTTTTTATCGAAGTCTTTGGGTTCTTCAGCCATCCACATTTAATGTCGGTCTTGCTGACACAATTGTACCTGTTAATCATATAAATTATATATATATATATATAGCATTTATAAGTACTTATCATTACACTGGTAGTAGTACAGTACCTACAAGTAAGTTTCTTAAATCCCCCAATCATAATATTGATTCAGAAACAATTTTGAACTTGTTCTCCTTGTACTGTTATGGGGTATTCTTATTTCAAGCAGATGTTACTCATTTATATAAATCATAATGATAATGGTCTTACCCATATAGCAATGCAGAAGCAACATGATGTTATGCATAGTTTCCCAAGGGGCATTCCCATGATGTGCTAGCAACTTCATAGGAATCTCCAAGAATTGCCTAGACACAGTACGCCATAATTTATAAACAAGTGCAACTCTGAATACACAAATATAATGATGAACTCATTAAATTTCATATAAAATGTATAGACTCTGACATCACAATGTGCATTGATATAATTAGAAAATATCTATGAACAGGTTGGTGCATTGATCACCAGCAAGTTTTTCAGCTGACTGAATTTTATTGAAATTTTTATCATTAATTCTTTTATTTAATTTTAAACATATTTTATTGAGAAACTTAACAGGATTGGGCAACAGGGAGAGCCTATGTTGGCCCTCTCCCATATTATTATCATTAATTATACAGTTTCTAATAATAGTATGTCGGTCCCTCCCAACTTAGAACGTTAGGGACAACATAGGGGACTTGCATGTTTAGTACCATATTGAAGCCCAATAATGGAAATCGGCATACTAGAAGTGTTCATTACTAAGTAGCAAAGCCCTAAGTATTGTCATAAATTTATATGGAAAAGTGGCTTACGGTAACTGTAATGAATGCACAACATTTTTACAGTTTATGTTATCTAGGGCTACTTACCGTGACTTTATACGATCTATTTTTCATGGATGCTTGTACCACCGAATGCACCATTTTGGTTTCAGGGTCATACAGAAACTTGAGCACATTGTTGCTCAATACGGCATTCTCCGACTTTCTCATCAACTTCGGTTTTTCAGCTGTGTAGTTTGCCCAGAATTGTATCGATAACGCCATTTTCATTTGTTTGTCACCGGAAGCGTATTACCGGAAGTGATGTTAAACGAGACTTACAGCCCCTATTATTAATGGAATCCGAATAACAACCAATTCATTACGAGAGATGAAGGGCTTTTATTCCAGATGATTGATTGATTGTATATTATTTCACGTCCCTCTCGAGAATACTTCACTCATATGGAGACGCCACTATTGCCGGTGAAGGGCTGCAAAATTTAGGCCTATGGTCGGCGCTTACGGCCTTTGAGCAGGGAGGGATCTTTATCGTGCCACAACTTCTGTGACACGGTACTTCGGTTTTTGCTGTCTCATCCGAAGGACCGCCCCATTTAGTCGCCTCTTACGACAATCAAGGGGTACTGATGACCTATTCTAACCCGGATACCCACGGGATTATTCCAGACGAGGTATTCCTATGTAACCATTGTTTTAATACTTTACCTCTTTTCTTACAATTAATTAATTTGTAAACCGAACAAGATTGCTACACGTAGCCATGTCCCCCACCGCCGCAAAAAAGTTGAAGGCTTGAAGCACAAACGTCCCATAACACCTGTAAAATTTGTCGATATGATCAACTACAGATGGTGACCAACAATCCTACAAAATTTGAACGAAATCCGTTGAGTCGTTTCTGAGGAGTTGCATCCACAAAGTGTTCCTATAGTGTAACATGTACAAATTCAACAAAGTCCTATAACTCCTGTAAAAATTGTCGAATCAAAATGGTGGTGTAATATGATCAACTACACACAGTGACTAACAATCTTACAAAATTTGAACAAAACCCGTTGAGCGGTTTGGGAGGAGTTACGTCCACAAAGTGTTCCTATAGTGTAGGATGTACAAATTCAACAAAGTCCCATAACTCCTGTAAAAATTGTCGAATGAAAATGGCGGCGTAATATGATCAACTACACATTGACTAATAATCCTACAAAATATTAACAAAGTCCGTTGGGCGGTTTCTGAGGAGTTGCGTCCACAAAGTGAAGGGGACGGACGGAGGCACGGACACCAGTATTTCTATGTCTACTTCCGCGCTGGGGTGGGGGACAATTACGACAAGGAGAGTGCTCGTGGGCCTTAATCCTTCAATTAACATGAGTATTTCTTGTGACAAGACCTTTCAGTGGGTACCAAAATGTTTGATCCTGTGACCTTGACTGTGGAGTTTGACCTACTTCTAAAAAGTTTGACATTCGTCATAACTTCTAAAAGGTAAATTGATATTAGAGTTTTCATATTACACATGAGCATTTCTTGTGACAAAATCTTTCTACTGGTACCAAGATAGTTGCCTTTGTGACATTGGCCATCTTTAGAATTGGCCGTTATCGGGGGCATTTGTGTTTCACAAACACATCTTGTTTCAGTTGCAGTCTACGCAGTAAATAATTGAATTATTTTTTTTCATGTTGAGGGAAGTTCATACATATTTAACAAACTTTAATGACATAGTATTTTTTCATGATTTCCTGCGTACTTGTAACAGGGAACCATGTATGTTTGTTAAATTGTTCTCTCCATTCGATGTCTAAATGTTTTTGTTTTCAAGCTAGTTCATTATTACATTAGGAAGCAGTTAATGAAATCAGAGCATCAAGTTCATACATTCATGTACATGTACATGAAATTCATTCACTATATATCAGAAATGGACTGGCTTTCATTAATTGTTTTCTGTGGGAGGGTGTTTGTGGGCGAGACATTGTGAAATAAGGCATGTCTGTTGTTCGAGTTTTTGTTATGGGTGTCAGGCTATGTACAAAATAATTCATTTCCAATGAGGCTATTTATTAATTCCCTACCGACGAAATTGAAGGTGACTTTAAGTTTGCACTCTCTCTCTGTCCGTAAGTCCTGCAAATCAGTTTTCCGCACTTTTTGGGGGTCAGGTCGGTTCAGAATTTTTTAGTTTGGGTATTTTAGTTCGGGTCTATATAACTGTTTTAAAAATCTAATATACAGTTAAAATCTTATAACCTTTATTGTATTTTGTTTCAATAGTTACTTGTGGACTGTGGTATAGATTCGACACCCATGGTACTGAAAACAATATTGTCACTTCTACTCCAAACGATTTCAATGTTTTATCATTGACGATGTTGATGCTGTGTCCAACATATCTAACATACTGTCATTGTTTGTTAACTTTTCAATCCTGTAGACATTCAACCCACAATTTTACTTCCTATAGACCACACCGAATTCTATAAGAACGAAATAAAAACACTAAAATTATGGTGTGTTGTAATGTAAATCATGGCCCTCGGGGGTGGGTGGTAAGTTGGGGCGGGGCCACAATAGGGATCAAAGTTTTACATGCGAATACAGTGTCCGAAATTAACCACAGACTGAATCTATGTTAAATGACACTGGTCTATGCAAATTGTAATTGAGATGGACCATATTGTCTATGCAAAGGACTAAAGCAAAAAATTATGAAAAATGGCCCTGACTCCAAGTTTTATAATTTTGTGAGGGTAAAAAGGCTATGGCATCTGCTTCCTTATACAATTTACTTTTTGTCATTTCGTCCACAACTTTCTTTTTACGGACTTCAAAGTGCAGCAATGAAATAAAGGCATTGGCGTTTTTTGACGTCGTTGTATTGCTAAGATAGTTAACTGTTAAGATTCACAAAAACGGCGTATTGAATATCCTCTTCCTATATACATGTACAATACAAAAGTATTATAATAAAATGGAACATCGTAGAAAAATTTCTAAAGCATTGTGAAACTCACAAGTCTTATGCCTATTGATAGCGTTTTTAAAAAATTGAAATATCTCTCCGAGAAATGAATTCTCAACTTAGATAATTAAACATTGAATATTAACATAATCATATTACTGATGTATGTTTATATATAGTTTAAAGAAGGACATATTACAACAAATCTTAATATCATGTACACACGTTTACAAAGAATTGAAAGCCATAAAAATTAAGGTACTGTACAACAAGATAGTAAAAGACAAGGATGATACAGTCGGATTTCAATAACAGTGGTTCGGATTTTTATTAAAATGTAAGAATGCTTGCCAAAATGTTGTTTCTTTATCTGAGAAGAAATATTGACTAATTTTGTCATTGGATACAGAAATAATTATTAAAAAGAAATAAACAAGATTTAAAACATAAAATATTTAGGGTTGTATTCAACAGTAACTACGCAAACATAACTGTTTATTCTTCCGGAACACTTTCGCAGCTACTGACATCACTGTCGGAGTCATCAATGGTAGGAGGGATATCTGCTGCATCCAGGACATGCTCGCCCCAATCACGAACACCGTATCTCTTTCCCTCATGCCTTCCTTTTGCTAAGTACCAAATAATGGCCGCTATATGTGAACACATGCCTACAACTCTTGCACCAGCTCTACATGTACAGTACCATGCGTTGACAGTACATTCCGAATATTCAATCCAGACGAAGTATTGTTTTGATGATGTGTGACGACTCTGAATTTTCACTTTTAGCAGTCTTTCATTATCCTTATGAAAAAATATATCGCATTCCCCCTCAATATGCGAAATGCTGAATTCAATCGAGACTGTTGAAACCCCTGTACCATCAACTTGTTTGTCACTAGCTTACCTCGATTTAAAAACTGACTATACGCAGAACAAGCTCTTCTATATCAAATCAGTTGAGATATATAAACACCATATGCAGGTGATAATGGAATATTGCTACATAAATATGGGAAGTTGACTATGGAGAAGCTGAAATCATCCCGTTTGTCATACAGTTGAGTTGTCAGTTTCCCATTAGTGTCTACTTTCAATAGAATATCTAAGTATGAAGCAGAAGTGGACGACTCTAGTGTTCTTTATTTCGAGCTCACAGGGATATATCAAATCGACATATGAATGAAAGTTAATAAAATATTATTGTTTTAGACGAAACGTCATCGAAATGTCGAATTGAAGGCCACAGCGAGAGATTTTTTCTTCTCTCGTAGAAGTTTTTGAATAAATTCTGCTTCATATGAATATAGAAACAGGTCAGCTAACAAAGGAACACAATTCGTGCCCATGGGAATTCGAACAGACTGTTTGAAGACCTGATCACCAAAGACCACGAAGATATTGTCAATGAGGAACTCTAGCATTTTATTTCAACTTCAGAGTACTTTGCGTGAAATCAGAGTGGTGTTTAACGAAGTAAGTTTTTGAATGACTGATCACTAGATATGAATATTTCCGTTTTCAATTTTTGTTGAAGAAACAACTGTCTATGATGTCAAAAAGTTTAGTCTATAATTTATCGCGAGGAATGGTCGTGTAAAGTGTTGAAAAGTCATAAGTTTCGATGTTGATTTTTAGAAAAATTTTGCGATTTCAAATTTCTTTAGAATTTTTAGAATCCACTTTTGATTAACGACACGTCTGACATATGTAGTGGCACAGTGCGTTTGAAGTTTCTACTCCACAGCTCTTAATATTTTCGTGAGGAGAAAAGAAGATAGGGGCTTGGTAAATCATTTCCTGGATCAAGCAATGTATCTTTCTTTGTAAGGGTTTTTGGGAAGTTTAGGAATCCAGTGTAGGTAAGGTAACTCATATTCATCCATCCCATTGACTTGGATATCAAATGTGTTTAAAACGGTCTAAACGTATCTTTTCAAAGGGCAGTTGGAGGAGGGTCTCCGTGGCCGAGTGGTTAAAGCATCACTCTCATATTCACACGGCCTCTCACCTCTGGTCGGCGCGGGTTCGAATCCCGCTCGCGCCGTTAAGTGAAAAATTTTCCCAGTTTACTTTCGGAAAGTCGGTGGTCTCTTCCCATCAACAAACACTGGGCGCCACTATATAACTGAAAAATTGTTGAATGTGGCGAAAAACATCAAAACAATCAATCACTCAAAGGGCAGTTAGAGTATAAGTACGATTAGCAAAAGTGGAATTAATGCCAAGTTCGTTTAAAATACAGTTGAGCTTTACGCGACTTACATAGGGTAATTCAAAGCACAATAAAAAAAAAAAAAAACGTTTGTGTCAAAATTCCAAATAGCAAAAATGCAATTAGCACTTCCATATAATTATGTAATCAATTATGTTCTTCAGATTTCTTTGGCGATGAAAGCTACTTCATGGATTGTTTGTTTTTTTACGTCCCGTCGACCATTTTCCACTCATATTGAGACGTCACCAACTGTTGGTGAAGTACAACAAATTTAAACCTATGCTCAGGGGTCAGGGCCATAGCAGTTAGGGTTCTTTATCATGCCAACGCCTGCCGCAACATGTGACCTCCGGTTTTAAGGTCTTATCCGAAAGACCTTTTTCATGCCGAGCGTTTGCCGAAAAAGCAATCACTACCTATTTTAACGTCTTATGTTTGACGTGGCCATGACACGAGCGGGGCTCGAATTCACAAACTCCCGGTTACGAGGCGAACGCTTTACCACTGAGCAAAGTACCGCGACCGGTTTACTTCATGGTAATCAAATATTATCTAAAATGTGAACAATAACCTTAATCTGCCAGAATGAACTGCAGTGAAGGATTGGCTGCAGGGGAAAATAAGCTTTGATATAAAAACGTAATGGTTTCTAAATGGTTTATAATTACCGTACGTAGTATTTCAACTATTTGCTACATTTAATGGAAACCTTGTATATGTGACAATTCGGAAATTTCTACTCTGTCTTTGGGAATTCTAAAGGTTAGTGTTTCCCCGCTAGATGGCGTTGTTCTAAGTAGTATATAAGCGGGAAATTCCGGGCGATACATTCAGTTCCGTGGGCGATCGACTCGAAGAAGAGGAGATGGATCCATCTACCACCTTCTGAAGGACCTAACCATCTTCAAGAAGACCCGTCCCCGTTCCCAGGGAATCCAAGGTTCAACCACCATCTCGCCTCGCCACAACAAACCTAGTGTAGCAGGACCCTTACTGGGCAGTCTGCACTATAAATCTACACCATCATCGATAAGTTCAGTTGATGCAAAGACTGCACAGAGTAAAGACGTAGAGTTAGAAATGTAATTTTATTCTATACATTGCAATTGTTTTTATCATTATACAAAGCCTAAGACGTAACTGTACAAGTCTTTCCTGGCTTTGTATGAATATCTAATGTTAATGATAACCTTGTTTTAAAAAATGCATTCTTGGAAGATACAAAGTTGGCCAATATAAATTTAAAATGTTTACAAAGCTTTATAAAACAATTACAAAGAAAGTTGAATATTAATTGTGATACAACAAATATTTTTTTCGGTTCTAAGCTTCAATATTTCTTTGTAAATAAAACTTTTGAAGAATTAGAACATATCAATAACACACAATGTGGAAAACTCTCATTTTATAGTACATTATTTAACTATGAGGACGAAAAACTAGAAATGCAATCATTTTGTGTTCTCCAATTCACAAGAATCTCACAAAACTAAGAATAAGTGCACATCAGTTATACATAGAAACAGACAGATAATGTAATCCTGTCATTCCTAGAGAAAACAGATTTTGTTACCATTGTAAGACCAGTGTCGAAGATGAAAAACATTTTTTTACTTGATTGTCCTTTATACAAACATGTAAGAAAAAAGTATTCAAAAATATCATATGATTATCATGTATCTTGTTTACTGAATCCTCTAAATATTGCATCTACAAAAGAAATTTGTTTATATATCAGAGATTCTTGATACCTTAGGAACTGTTGTTACATTTATAATCCCATATAATACTATGTATATATATGTAGGACTCCAAAGGACGCTAAAGAATGTTTGGGCGAAGTAGAGAGTTCGACAACAAATGTACTTTCCTGTTCTCACTATCCTCAACAGTTGCATTTATTCGGTTTAATTTTGAAAGACGTTAAGAATGACGTCACAATGACGTGACGTCACAAACGTTACTGAACTCCGCACCATCGTCTTTTGGCGTGACCATCGCACTTTGGGATCTGTAACGGTAACAAACCATCGCACTTTGTCGTGACCATCGCACTTTAGAGTCTAACACACGCACACACACACACACACACACACATATATATATATATATATATAATACTACATGGCTAACAACACTTGCATGTGCTTTAGTGCCAATAAAGAATTTAATTGAATTGAACAATTGCAATACCAGGCTGTAAGAGCCGGAGCTAGAAAGAGCCTAGCTGTAGAACTGTAGCTTTCCGAAAAAATATTGTGACCAAATAGAGAGCTACAGATCCACCCCTTATAAAAACCTTAAGTACGATTTACGGCGCACAAAAAGCGAAAAAAGTTTTCGGATGGTATGGGGCTTCAATTAATATTTTTTAAGGTGTGTTTGAACACAAGTATAGAAGAAAAATATGTTAGGAATATTTGATAATAAATTTATGAGACAACAATGCAAAAATACAACGATATCGGGCCTTAACCGTGCGCAGCTTTTTGTGCGCTGTAAATTGAAGGTTTTTATAAGGGATGGATCTGTAGCTCTCTATTCCGTCACAATACTTTTTCAGAGACCTACAATTCTGCAGCTAGAAAGAACTGAACTGTAAGAGCCGGAGCCACAAAGATCCAAAGTAAGAAAGAGCGACGAGAGCCGAGCTCAGAGAAATAGGGCCAGCTGCATCAGGACTCCTGTACATACTTAATTCAAGACAAAGAGTCAAGTTTTTCAGTTACCAATCATTATATGTATATATTGAAATAAAATATTAGTTCCTCAGAAAGTTAACCGGGGGTGACTATCCACTTCTTATTGTTTATAGATTTGTTTGGGGTTGCACGCTACATATACTTGTAAAATAGTTAAAAATGTATGATGGTTATCAAGAATTGCGGTCGAATTTGATGCTTGCGTCAGTAAGTTTTTTTTTTTATTTCTTTGTGATCATATTTTGCTGCCAAATGCCTTCGGGGTTCCGTTTTCAATAAAACGAAAATTAAAATACGGTAACATGGTGACACTTGGTGTCAAATGATAATATTTGATGGATTGGTACTTTAGATAAAAAAGCTTATTAATTCAATACCAACAAATGATATCTTCATATGATATATGACCGTGTAGCGTACGACAGCGTGGCGAAAATTCCATCGTCATCGAAAGCAAGTCCTTTTTAGACTTGCCTAGGTGATCGAGCGGTCTAGGGAGCTGGTTACAAGCTGCTAGGAGATTTGGTTCCGCAGGTCGTGAGTTCAACCCCGGGTAGGGGCGGAAGTGGGTATCCAAATAAGATGAAGTGATATTTTCTGTGCTTTATATTAAATATTCCTTCACTTAGGGCAGTTATGTTTATCTAAGAGTTCATTGCTATTTCCGTGTATATATATATATATATATAAAAGAGGGTGGGTGTGCAGTGTACATCTTGTATAATACTCTTAAACTAACGTAAGATTACTGTATCCCATTTCCATTCTCAATAACGACAACATGGCGAGAATTCCATTGTCATCGAAAGCAAGTTTAAGTAAATTTTTCTATGCTCCTTCTATATGTGTGTGTGGAAAGAGAGGGAGAGAGCGAGAGCAACCCGGCAATAAGGCACATTAAGCAGATTTCTGAAGTACGTTTGTTTTCTGCAATCTATTGAAACTCAGAATGTAAAATTTATACGGTACCAATTTTGATGCACCAGATGCGCATTTCGACAAATAATGTCTCTTCAGTGATGCTCAAGCCGAAATTTTGGAAATACGAAATAACAATAAACTTGTAAGAGCTAAAAGGAAACCTAGAGTGCCAAAAACTGGAGCCAAAATTCGTCTAAGGATCAGAGCTATGCATGAGGGAGATACCATCCTTAATTTTGAAATGAATTTCTAAATTTTATAACAGCAATTAAATATACATCCGTATTTTCAAGCTAATTACGAAGTACTTAGCTACTGGGCTGTAGAGACCCTCGGGGACTAACAGTCCACCAGCAGAGGCCTTGACCCAGGGGTGATAATGTAAAACTTATACGGTACCAATTTTGATGCACCAGATGCGCATTTCGACAAATAATGTCTCTTCAGTGATGCTCAAGCTGAAATTTTGGAAATTCGAAACGACAAAAAAACTTGTAATCTAATTCCATTCTTGTTTACCTCATTTACATACCATCATGAAAATACTTCCAAAATTTTATAAATTTATATACCTTATAAACAAAGGTGGATTTAGGATATAAATTTAGAAGGGCGCGGGAAAAGTTTGAGAGACGAGGGGTCTGTTGGTCGCATTTAGGCTCCCTGTTTACCCTGATGGGGTCCAGGGGGCAAAGCTCCCGTTCCGTGTTTTATTGTATTTTAATATCTAATTTTTCGGTGTTTAAACTTCCCCCATTCCTGTTTGATGACGCTGTTGGCTCCCTGTGTCAAGCATAGACTTGGTAGGCGTCCGTAGTTTTATTTTTTCTTTGAACTTCCTAGATATACACGTTGTAGTAATTGTGAGTTTAGGATCTGTTGATTTTAAAAGACTTATTGCGAGTTATGCTGCAATTTTAATGTACACATCTCCAATATTGAAGCCTAAAATAGCGATACTTCATACATGCATAATTTCTTAAATAAAAAACCCTGAAGTGTTCTAACATAAATGATAATACATGTATTGTTTGTTTTAAAGTGAATATTCAAATTGTTTCTCGATTTTGTTTCCAATTTTAGATAAAATATTTCAAATCATAATTTCCGTGTGTTTCTTTGGAACTAGATTAGAATATTTAAAATTTTAGCGGCCGATTTAATGCTTTACATCCAAGTGATATCGTAGGAGATATGTAATTAATCACTGTTCACTATCGTCACCTTTTCAACTGAATAAAACCGATCACTAAACCGGATCGTTCAATAAATAAACCAAATTTTAAAAAAAACCTTTGCGGCCGATTCAATGCTATAACGCTGATCCCTAAACCGGATCGTTCAATAGGTAAACCAAATAAGTTATGAAACTTATATATATCACTACAGTAGTAATGACGACACGGTTTTTTCCTCGTTTAAAATTCAGATGTATTTTTTATTGGTGCATCGTTTCCGTGTTATGTGCTCTAATTTTACTGACATTGCATCACAACGCTTCCATAATCAACAGAAATTCACCCCTTGGAACGCTTTCAGGAAAAATATCATCCTTGCCAATAAATGTTTACATCATAGAAGAACATCACGAAGGTAAAATCTCTCTCTCTCTCTATCTCTCTCTCTCTCTCTCTCTAGCCGACCAAACCTACTAAATGAGGACGTCCTCACAATGTGTAGAAGAGAATACACACATATATTATTCTAAAGGCAAAAAAGTACTATGTTAGGTATAGCTATAGGGATATCTATAAAAGTTTATCTAATACTCTCTTTTGAATTATGAAAAAAGGGTTTTTGAGAGAGAATATTAGTAAGGACATGTCCTCACACCACTTGTCCTCACTAAGCTAATATTTTGCATCTACATGTACATCTTTCACATGCTGTAGGTCACATTTATGAGGACGTAATTGTGAGGACATTTATTTGTCCTCATAGTGCAATTCTTGTCCTCACAACGTCTGTCCATTGGTTGAAATTTGTCCTCACTTGACACGTTTTATTGGCTCTCTCTCTCTCTCTCTCTCTCTCTCTCTCTCTAATAATTACATGTATAACGCGTGTGTATATTTGTTATTTACTAGGACTGTCCTAGTTCAGTATTTCTAGGTCGTAAACATGCATTCCTTTTAAACAGCGATTCCGTATTGGTTTGAGAGTAGTGCTGGAAATTTAACAGAGAAGAAAGGACTAACTCTTGTAAGTAAACTACTAAATGAGGAGAGAGAGAGTGTGTGTGTGTGAGAGAGAGAGAGAGGGGGACCACCATTATCTACAGTAATATAACATAGAACATGCCTCTTTGTTAAACAGAGAAATTACGCGCAATTGATGAAGCAAATTTTCTAGACTGACTCACTAACACTTTAATAAGAAAGTGGGGCGGGGGTGCAAGTGGTATTGTGGTGTTTAAACAGAGTGTGTAACCGCCTCATGATCCAACTCTTTAATGGTGTTATTGACTGCTCAGCTAATTAATTCATACGATCGAAAAAATCATTTGTCCGATAAAAAGAATTAAATTGTCTGAATAAGAGTTAATTTGGACGAACCGAAGAGTTACTAGAAATAGTAATTCATACGTCCGAGCATATTTTCTTTTAATTGGCCTTTGCACGCCGCCGCAGTTCATACGATAATCATGTATTATTGAAGGGTATGAAATTCTTAATAGCTTTCAGCAACATATGGGCATTTGTAACTTCATCGTGTTTAATGTAAATAAAATAGTTGTATTGATGAAGTTAAGTATTCCTCGCAGCAAGTAAATAACAAAGGAAACTACATAACAGATGTGCATTTCGTTTTAAATGAATGGTATATAGCAGTTTGTGTACTAAAATAACACGTCATCAGTATCCTTAATTTCAAGTTCATCCACTTTACTAGATCCACATCGATGGGCATAGTGATATGGGACTGCCTCAGTACTTCAGGAAGTTTCCGTACATGCGATGGCCGAAGAATCGCAAAGAACTAGACTACTACATGCAGGCTAACGACCAATTTATCTTGGTGAGCAAAACATGAACAAGTTTTGAATATACTATATAGCAATCAGCAACGGAACTGCATCTATACCAACTGTGCCTTTTCTACAACTATTCAAATATATATTATTGAATCAACATTTAAAGATGTCTATAATTTTTTCAGTGATACATGTAATAGGATTATAAGAAACCATCATTCACACGAGGGGTTGTATATATTTCGGCCAGGAATCGGCAAACCTCGGGCCTGACCAAAAAAAATCAACCCTGAGGGTAAAACTTCTCTATCCCAAATGGATCAACAAATGGATCTTTAATCATTTCTTTTTGTCCTTTGTGAATTGTATTGATTAATTGAGATATTAGATGAAACAGAATTATTAAAATTCCCTTTCTCTCATTATGTGGAAATAAATGCCACTATCAGAAAGTGCGAAGTAATGTGTAAACTTATCAATTTATTCCTCGAATGATTAAATATATATTGAAAATATGGTAATGATACTATCAAAAATAGAGATAAGTCGATCTTTCACATGGATGGTAATAGGAAAACAGTTCTGCACAGCAAGGTTACGATTTATCACTTTTCTAATTTCACAATTTCTAATGCATCATTTCTAAGGAATGCAATGTAGTAAAAGAGATATATTTGATTAAGATTCGCTCTCGTAGATCTTGTTTAGCAATCTACGTGAGCGGATCAAAGGATCTGATTTTAATCTGTTTGGTAAAATAACGAAAGCTCGCCTATTTTCAAAAACATTTTCACATATATACACATATCACCAGATACACGTACATTTAATCAAGATTCAATTAAGATGGGCAATGATGCGTTTTGCGAATCAAGATGTTGTAGGTCATCTTTAAAAATCTTATTTCCGTACCCCCTTTTCTTCCTAGCACGTGACGACTTTAAAGAAATGAGACCAAATTAGGTCCTTGTAAAACTTTCTTCTGTATCCAAATAAAAATGCGTGTTTGTTTTCTTTTTCTTTTCATTTTTGTACGTGTGTGTGTTTTAGATGTGTGTGACCCATTTTGATACTAGCTAAGCAATGTTTTTTTAAAGCCAAAAATGTTAATACAAACGTCATACTCAAACACCTTAACCAAGTTTTCACACAGTCAATCTATACCTTATTACAGTCTTTAAACAATGAATATGAGGTCGTACATTAGATCATATTTAGTTCACAATCCGGTGAAGATTAAACACAAAAAAAGAAATAGCTATGAAAAATACGGGACAGGCATCTGTTACATGTTGTTCTTACAGGGAGAGGGGAACAAACAATATTTCATTTCAAGGTTGATCTTTTTATTTTGTGAGACTTTTTACTGGCATTAACAGATGAAAACATGTACAATAGTACAAGTCCAAGACCTCGGCGAAATTTTCACTACAGTGTATACGTTTCTTTTCCAGTCGGCTGCTATGTCAGGTATATTCAGCAAGGTGGTTTGGGTCTGGCCACGCTGGGATCAGAAGAACCACGAGAGCGAATCACGTGAAGTGGTCCAAATTAGCATAGGGTGGCTAATGGTGGATACCGCGATACCCAAAATTAAGCGAAAGACGTTCTGCCTCTGCTACCATAGAGTGAATGACATTCAAAAGACCTCCAGTGGTAGTAAAAAGAGAGAAGATGTCAATTGTCGACGATTACCGACAGCTTTAGAGAACGAAGATGACTTCCCTGAAGGTGTAAAAATTGATTTCAAAACGTGTAAATCAAAAAAGACATTCATTTACGAAGAGATTAGAGAAGATCTTGCACCAGACATTTTCAGGCGGAAAGGAAATGAATATAGAGAAAACGGAGTCATTCTGGACATCGACGAAGACTTCTTTGGTTGCACGTATGCTTCCCAGATTATGCTTGATGCTGGCATCACTGAAGAAGAATTTCGATATATTAATGAAATCCTCGGTCGTATATTTTGTCCAAATAACGCCAAAGAGGAAACAGCAACGGACAATATTCTGATGAAGGTTTTGGACGATATCATATTATCTGATTGTTTTGCGCAAGACGTAAAGGGAGACGATTGCCAGAAAAAAGAAGTGTCAATTTATGAGAAGTACATACAAACACTTAATAAAGACAACGAAAATTTACTTTGTAGAAATACATTTAAGCAAGACTGGAACAAGAAAGAACTTGTGCTGCTTCTACAGAGCATCATGAAGAAGAGCCTGACTCAAATCATGGCCATCAAACATGTCGGATTTTGTTCCACAACGTCAACAGCACGTGGTCTGGACATGACCAAATCATCTGAATTTAACATCTGTATAGGCGCCAATACTCCGAATAGGTCAATGATTATCGAACATCATACTAATTTATATGAAATTAGGCAACGGACCATGGTTCTGGAAGAAATCTTTGAGACACTAAAGCCTAGTCTCCTACCGTCGATGATTACATTATGTAGGTCATCGCGTGATGGATATGTTCCCAGAGAACTGCAGAATCTTATAGAGGGTAACATAATAGAAAGTTTCAAATCACTATCACCAACAAAACTGAACTACGATACTGAATTGTTGGGTGGGAGAGAAGGTTGGTTAAAATCGAGAGGATTTTGGTATGTACGATAGAGGCGATTGTACATATAATAATGTCTTTTAGTCATTAAGAAATTTGTCTAGAAAGTTGTGTGTTTAGTTATATATGCACATGTATAATAACAACCTTTGTAGCTATAGGCCCTTAAAAATTGAATTAAATGAGGACTATTATCTTCGTTTATTTCATAAAGTAAACCTTGTTATGTCCAATAATATGTCTCGAATATTTACAGTCATTTGGATCTAAAATGACGGGATTAACTAATTTTTCATCTAATTGCTAATTTTTGTGAACGTTTTTCTGTCTGAAATATTGAGTGCAGCTTAGGACAAACACAATTTTTCTATTATATACATTTATTGGAAAAATAAATCTATGGTATGAATACAAGTTTGTGCAAGAAGGAAACCTGCATGAAAAATAACGATTTTCTATGAAAATAGCTGCAAAACCTCGTTTTTGATGTCATTTTTCCGAATGGGTGACGTTTTGATTAAACTGAGAATAATAACCGAGTTGTATTGACACTTTTGTATCCAAAATGCAAACTCAACTACATCTTTCTTTTTAGATATATTTAGATAACTCCACATTTAAACCTCACACATCGTCGGATATCCATATTCTTCGTTTGTGATACAGAGCTGAACGAAGGGTAATCAACGATGGGTATCCAACGATGAACCCGACGTTGTAAACATTTTATTTTCAATTTTAATTCAATGGGTTTTAAACTGTACAGTCATATATTTGGAATTGTTTGTGAACAATCAAAAATTAAAATCAATATGGCAGATCTGCATATTCTTTTATTTACCTATGGGCAACCCGAGACTGACTTCATGTCTATCAGTGATATAACAAGAGGACCAAATAGCTGTGATATAGTTTGATACACTGAGATGTAAATTCATAACCAGCCATGAATCACAAAGCTCAGTTGGACGTCTAATCACCGTGTTGTAACAGTGTCATACATTAAACACTCCATTTAAGCCTTTGATTAATTTTGTTTCAAAAGTAAACTTATCTTTTCAAATCAGCGAATTTAACATACACAGGCAAATGTGCCTCACGTGAATTTCACGTGAATTGCTCTTCACGTGAAATTCACGTGAACCGTTCACGTGAAATTCATGTAAATTTCACGTGAAAAGTGATTCACGTGAAATTCACGTTAATATGCTCACATGAAATTCACGTGAATAACTTTTTACGTGAAATTCACATGAAAATTTTCACATGAATTTCACGTGAATCACTTTTCACGTGAAATTCACATGAAAATATTTACATGAATTTCACGTGAATCACTTTTCACGTGAAATTCACATGAAAATATTTACATGAATTTCACATGAATCAATTTTCACGTGAAATTCATGTGAAATTATTCACATGAATTTCACGTCACCAGTGATTCATGTGAAATTCACGTGAAATTATTCACATGAATTTCACGTGATAAGTTATTTACAATTATTATTAACATGAAAATTATCACATGAAATTCATGTATATATATATATATATACATGTATACAAGGAAGAATTGTTGCTTTACAGAACAATAATTATTTAATCTCCAAAATTATATATTTATGTACCTGCTTTGAGGATAAAAAGTGTTTGAAATAATCAAATACTGGTGTTATTAATGAAATATATAAGATGGGAGCATTTGTATTGAATTCAGTGTTTTGTGACAAAATGACAGCTAATGCTCCTTTATATAAATGTATGATTCGCATGATGAATTTAATGTTAAAAGATTAATCACATGATGAAATATCTAACTTATAACCAGATAATTTCTGAAGTTATAGGTAAGGGATGGCTCTTGGAATTGCAATTAAACAAAACTGTGGTATATCGACCAGCATACTGACTGACAGGTGCAAATTAATGTGCTACTCTTCTTTGAAGGGTGCATATTACGAGGAAGTGTATATAAAATTCAATATAATTGTGCAGCTTTGTAGTTAATTGAACAGGTGTTGAAGCATTGCTTTTGTATAATGTGTACACATATAAATGCTACTATATACATTTACCAAAGGAACACAAATGCAATATTGAAAATATTGTTTTACCATGATCACTTAAATCAAATATATGAAAATTACACAATTGAGATAAGATGTCACAAAGTCATAAAGAAAAGCTTTCCATCTTGTAAAGTAATGTTGACAAAAACAATATGTCTTTAAATGGAAGGAGAGACATAATAATGTTCAGTTCTTATGCACAGACATCACTTCAATGTGTAATTAGAATCCAAGCACTTTAAACTGGAAGTTTATCTGTAAGTTTAGACAATCTAAACTTATTATAGATGAAGATATTTTGAGCACTATGTTGCAAATACAGGTCACCCAATACGCCCATCTGTTGCTCGGTCCTACTTTTTCTTCGTCCTTTAACAATCCTACATTGACCTCCTTTGCAGTCATGAATGGCATGGACAACATTTTGTATTCTCTTTGACCTTAGAATTTCAATCTCTCTATCAATTTTAATGAGTTGATGATTTCTGTAGAGATCTGAGTCAACAACTTCACCTTTCTTGATAAAAGCTACCTCCATTTTGCTGTGTTTCTTTGTACATACCAGGAGAAACCGATCAACAATGCCAACCTGGATCTAAAAGAAACAGACAAGAGCGACACATGGCTTATAATAATTATGTCACAATGCTATAATATGTGATACTGTACAGTTACATTTCATTTTTAAGAGGAGGCATACATTTCTATTAACAGTATATTAATCATTTAGTTTGAATATTGCATCAAAGTGAAGGAGAATTGGTGTTGAAAAATCAAAAGGAATACAAACAAGATGTGTTTGTGACACACTGATGTCCCTGGATTTCAACATAGTGACACTAAGACATATTATGATTATTAACCTACCTATTCTTAAAATTTTTACCAATATGGATAGGCTACAAAAGTTAAATCTTGCATGAAAGATCCAGATAATTTAGGCCACAATATGGGGATAAAAATTATCATAGAAATAAAGAGTGTTTTAAATAGTATTGAATATACAAAGGAGGGTGAAGGTGACTCTGGTGAGTGATGTTGCTTATGGGCTCTTGTTAGAGGAAAGTTATATTAATCAATTAATTAATATTTGATCGTTTATGCTCAACAAAGGAAGGGGACTGACAACAACACACAAAGTGAACATAAGTGACACTTTCATACCTTATTTCCATCATCATATGATACAAAAGAACCAATTTTGGCTCGTTGTCCAGAGTTGGTGACTGCCTCCTTACACTCAAACACTTTAACATCAGCGTAAGTAAGGTCACAGCCTAATGCTACAGAGGTCATTATCATTTCCAGCTCATTCAGAAGATTTGGATTGTTCTAAAAAAAGAAATAAAATTGGGGAATACATGCATCATGGCCAATAACATTGAGAGCACTTATGGTTGAATATGATATTGATTATATACATATCTATATGTACCATAGGTTTTCTGGAATTTGTGCGATAAAAGTTTCTTAATTGTCCAGATTCGTGTTCTTCATCACGGTCAGGGATCCCAAGGAAAGATTTAACTTTCTTGTCTTCACCATAGCTTCTAACAGAAGTGCTAGCCTGTTTCCTGAGATATATAAGAAAAAAAGTTTATGAAACACAGCTGCTTAATGGTGTTAGCAAATCGTGATCTTGGTTAGATGAACTTTACTTGAATACATTTAGGACACAGGAATACTGAATTTTTGAGAAATAGCATGAAATCAATTTCAAGGTCGTTATGGAAAATGATTACTGTAGATCAATTATTATTTGCGAGAAATTTAATTCCACATTAATTATATTTTTAACAAGTAATAACTAATCATATAATTACCACTAGCAAACATGGGGTTAGATTAGACATGTCAATTAAATTAATATGCAACATCGATAAGGGTACATACAATGTGTGTCGTACACATGTATGTGTGCTAAAATATTATGAAAAAGCATTATTTTCATGAAATATGGCTTCCTCACCATTCTTCGTTCAAGTGAAGGAATCCCCCAGTTATAACATGCTTAGTCAATTCTGACTTTGCAAATTGCACGACTGTGTCACGTGACTTTGCATGTCCATTTTGATGTTGCAGACTCCTCCGGATGGCACCATGATTTTTTTCAAAAACGTCTTCAGCATAGTGAAGGGGGTGACCATGTCTGTCCATATCATCTGCCTACAAAACGCTTTGATGTAATTACACATTCAATGGACAGTACGTGTTACTATATTTCTTTAGATCTGCAACTGTTACACACCATATGTCATCATTTGATTTTCACTTGAAACATTATACAATATCAGCATTACATGTGTAATATTTGGGAGCATATGGACTGTGGATATCAACTTGGATAGATCAGTGGTTAGAGCACCAGACTAGTGATGCTGGGATCCTGGGTTCGATTCCTTGTCCAACCCAAGCTTTACTCCTTCCTATTTCATTTATATATACACATTTATTGATATGTGGAATTGTGTACACTGTATACAGGTCTGAAGAATATAACATTACACCTACCATGTGAACACAGAAATGGGTTTTACTTTTGTTCCCAAGTACTGGAATGTGGTTTCTTACAAAGACTAGATAATTTTCAAATTCTGTAGCAATAGTAGTTAGCGAGGATCTTCCGTCATACAAATGCTTTGAAATCTGAAAATAACATATAGTGTGCTATAAGTAAATTAATCATAAAACACTTATGATATCAAGTAAAAATTCAGGTACAGTTGTATTATGTTCCTAATACATTCAATTTACACTCATGAAATAGATCAATTATGTACTACCAATGCAAGCTTCTCAAGCGCTGCAACATATGATCTCTTCAAACCTGCATATTCCATGTTCAATGGAGCTATCTGTAACTGTAAATTTTAGCAATATAAAGTTCCTAGGGTTCTGAAGTAATCAAAATGTAAATGTATACATAAACCTTTCTCCCTACCAGTTGTACATATAATCAAGGAAATATTCTATTTTTAAGGTAGCTCACTACACTAAAGATTATACTCTTTATGACACTACATCACACATCACAAGATGGAGATTTAAATGTTTTGTGATTTCATTTGTATCGATCGATTTGTTTGCCTATCATCATAGCTCAGTGTTTAAAGCATTGGGATGGTGAACCGCAGATCTCGAGTTCAAATGCGCCAGAGTCTTTTGTTCAAATGTGTTGAAATAATTTTCTTGAGAATCATATTCTTATCCAAATTTGTGTATTTTTCTGCCTTTTTTACATGTATTCATAGTATATATCATTATATCTTTTATGATTTAATCAATTCATGCAGATTTGAGAAACTAGTGATCCACCTTATGGCAATTCCATGCACCCTTCTAGAATTATAGGTTAAATCTTTTATTTGATTGTTGATTCTTCAAATAATATATCTTAGTAAGAAATAAAACTGATAAAATAAGTATGTTGCCGTGTTAATAATTATTTTTTATCAATTAACACAATATACCTGTTATCAACATAAGAAAAAAATCTCTACCTATTGTTACATCACAAGTTTGATGCTAACTAGGTACAAACAGTTTGTGCAGCTGTCATAAATAATTCCCGTATTTCCAATTATAGTTGTTTTTTTATTAATAAATACTCCATCTTACTTACATAATGTTTATAATCCTTCCCTTGTCTACTCTCTAGGTACTTGAAAAAAGTTTCAGGATTGATTTTGTATGAAAAGTCTGACTGATCTATACTCTTCAAATGAATAATCAGGAGATTTCTTTGCCTTTCATTGAGACTTCCAACACAATGCTTTGAAAAATAAATTGGATTTAGATAAGTATAAAGATAAAATATTGGTTTTTTTTGTTCTATTACCTATTGTATACACTTAGGTAAAGAATTGTTATTTTATACTTCTACCATTCACTTAGATGTTGCTTTCAAAAATATTTCCATGATATGCACTCATGCTGATATTACCTGAATCAAATGCTTTGCCAGACCCAGGTATAGGAAGTGAAGAATTCCAATTGGACTATCCCTGCACATATATGAATGTATGTGTTATATAATAGACAATATATGACATGCACTAAATTAACTGCATATATTTTACATGTATGTACAATGTGCAAATTTTGAAGGAAGCTTAAATAAATTTAATTAGATACCTATGTGGATCAATATGCTCCCATAAACAGTTTTGATAAAACTTAATCCCTGACTGTTTTTGTGTGGCACAACTTGGATTGATTTTCAGTCTTTCCAAAGTTCTTTTAGTCCCAGTTGCTGTTCTCAACTGCCACATTTTAAATGGGTCAGACTTGTCAGCCTGGAGATTACAAATCAAAATGTAGCAAAACTTTAAAGGGTATAATCTTCGAATCCACATGTAAATTACATCATTTAGTAAGGAAAATATTACCTGACATTTAGGACAGAATTTTAAGGCTGATGGTCCCATGTGGTTGGTAACCAAACTCGTCATTTGGTAATCTGCTATTATGGCATCAATCTCTGATGTAAGGGTTACTTCCCTTTTCAGCAAAGCATCATAAGCATCTATCCCTATCCTGTAATATCAAAACATATATATACCCTTATCTAAAACAGTTTTCTTAATAATAGCATAAAAAAATCCAAATTTCCCCCCATACTCTTTATGAATAATTAAATCACAATTATTTCATACTCTTTACAAAGTCTCAAGTCTTCACAAATGGGTTTTATCAGATCCATCATGCTGACTGTTTCTGATGCAGCAAGAAAAAATGTGTTCTTGTTCCTCATTTTTTCTGTCAGAGGTAGTCCAGAAGCTTGAGCTTGTATCCCATGCATGGGTGCCCATCTTCTTGATTGATTGGCTGATAAATCATCAACAAATATGTTCAGGGGTAGTTTTACAATGGGTTTTCCTTTCCATAGAGGACTAGTTTCAAAGAATTCTGATTTCTCCTGTTGGATTTTGACATTAATCATTAGAACTCTGAATAGTCATGGAAATGGAGCAATTTTATATAAACATGATATAATTATTAGCACTATGTATAAACATGTTGTATGATTAATTATAAAAGATGATCACTTCAAGTATAACGATTTGGTTTGAATTCATGTAATAATCATTAGAAGACAAAAAAAAAAAAATCTTACCCCTTCCATCAATAAATTGAAGTGTTCCATTCCTTCACCGGTTTCACGAATGTATGCATTGAAAGGCTGCTCAGGAAGGGCATCTCTTTTACAATCCTTAATGGGTACTCTAGTCTTTTTATTCATTATGATCAAGCATCTGAAAATACTTATGATTATAAGAGATATCGCTTTGTTTAAAGATATATCTTTTAAACTACGAATGAATAGTAAAATGATTTGCTATAGTATATCATTATTTACATGTATATGATACTGGTTGACATTTCTTTAATAATTTTTCTAAGTTAGTTTACTTAATTATTACTTACTTAATTATTACTGAAAATGAAGGGGAAATAATTATAATATGATCAACTTACTCTAGTTCATCTTCATCAAATAAGTTGTCAAAGTATGAGTGATTTCCTCGTCTCAACATTTCAAGTTCTACATAAACTTTACCTTCCTGAAATGAAATTATCATTTTTCCATGTTTGTTTGAGGCTAATATAACGTTGAAATGAAAGTGAGAAACTGCAATGATCAGACTGAAATTTGAACTCAGGCCTCTGAGTTTCCAGTCAGGTACTCTACCAATGAAAGTGTGTTTATTTACCTGTTCATTGAAGAAAAAGTTTTTAATCAACCCAAGCAGCTCCCTTTCATTCCGCTGACAGGATACAATATCCCCCAATACAAAACCATCAGACCAATGGAATTTCATTTCCCTCCATTTTTCTCCAGCACTCTGAGGTGTTTGTGTGGAGGTACATCCTGTCGTTGGGTGTCTGTGAGAAATATATGCATGCAATATATTGCACCAATTTCCTCGCATAAGTTCAAGTTAAGGAGGAATGCAACACCAGAGAAAATTTATAAAGGTTAAAAAGTGGAGGATGTGTCTGCTGGATTCAATCTCGCAAGCTACAGTTTGACAGTTGATGTGCTAACCTACTGAGCTATACTCAGCTAGACAATGTGAATGATATTTGAAATAAATACAAATATTGCTGATATCTATATTTTCATTCATGTTTTAAAGGGAAGTCAGCCATTATGATGATGTAGAGCACCTTAATCCTTAAACTCATCTTAAATTTCACAGAGTATATAAATGTAATTAGTATAATTAACTTTTTCTTTGTTATAAAATGAGTTAAAAAGTGAGATATGTTTCCCTACTGCCCTTTCCCTCAATCCATAGTACTATATATAACATATAGTACTATATAATTTAAACATGCATGCATACTATACCTGTCTATCACTTTTGCTGTATTGGGATTGGATATGATCAATTTGAGGGTTTCAGATGGTTTGACCATCCAGTGTAGATTGCCATTTTTATCTTCATTCTGCAAAGGAATAGTGATAAATTTCTTTAATATAAAGTAACAAATTCACTGTGTTTGTTGAAATTTTGAGATCTTCGGTCAAAGTTGAAGTATATGAAAAATTTTGGGTGGTTCAATAATATTTTTACATGTTAAATTCTACCTGTTGTATCATATCTTCCAATTTCAATTTCTCAGACCAAAATGATTTTATCTTGGCAAGTGTTGGTACTTGTTTCAGACCGGAGTCTTTTAGTATATACAGGAAAAATGATAGTACCTCATCACTCTGAAAGTACATATAAAACATGGGAGATTTTATTTTAACATTCTGTTTACTACTGATATTAATTGAGTTGTAAACGCTAATGTATAGCAATTCTGTCCAAAATAGAAATACCACTTTATGTGTCTTTGAGCTGTGTAAAACACTCAGTAGAAAATGGAGTTTCGATTCATATGGAAACCATGCTGAGGCAAAATCATGAGATGCACTTTCTGTTTTATAAGAAATAAAATTGCGAAAATCAAATAGTACAGCAATGTAAACATTAATATTAAATTGTATGGTTTTATATTTAATACTTTCAAAATAATAGGGCCAAGTGCAATAAGTTACCTATAGGGTCGGTATCGTCATTGCCGAATTCCGTCAATGAACCGTCATGATGATATTCCGTCCCCTCATTACATTCTGTGTTTTCTAAAAAGGTTTCCTTGTGTAGTTGGTTGCATGATACAGAGTCTTGTTCAGCTGCAACATCTTCAAGACCGCAAACATCGTTTATTTCATTATTTTCATGTAGGTGTATACCAATATTACCATCAAACTCGGGGTTGTGTTCATTTTGTTGGTGTTTACGTGTCAAATTATGTCGACGAAAATTTCCGAAACGGTGAGAAGAAAAGTTGCAAGGCTTGCAAAAGTATTCCTCCTTCTCCTTAAACTTTGAGTTCGAACGTCGAATATTTTCCATGATTTTGACAGCAAATCAATGTTCAATAGTTCTTGAATTGTGCTTGCATTGAAGCGCTACAACGATTCCGATTTTTCTGCACGTGCTTTGCAGACGACAACAGTGGCAGTACGTTATCTACAAGGCCTAGTTATGTATGAGGTAAGTTGAAGAAATTATACACAGTACTATCTTTACAAACTAATAAAATCAATATATCTATAAATTCTACCAAATAGCATTTGTATGTATATTTCAATATACAGTAGGCTCGATAAATGTTACGCGAAAGGCTAATTCGGGGCCTAGCTTGTTTACATACGTTACGCTCCGCCTACAACAAAAATGGGGTGCGGATCTAAGTACGCAATCTTATCAAATATCCGTTGAACTATGATTGTTGTGTAGATATTTGCCATTTTGGTTGATCTAAGTTTGATTACATTGGAAAACTTACAGTATTTGGTTATACAGATCTTTCTCAAAGACTTTTCCTATATATTTCGTATAAAACCTTTTTTTTCAACAACAAAATGATATTAATAATAATGAAAATAAATAAATAATGTATATTAAAGATATAGATCTATTGGGTAACTAACATCACCAATCGTTTGATAAAAGTAGTAGTGAATCTCGCATCAAAATCGATGAAATAAGCTGTAAATTCATGAATAAAAAACTATTTAGGGAAGTGTAAACAGCAACAATAAATTATTATGCTACATGCAAATTAAAATTTTTGAAATTTAACATAATAATTTAAATACACGTGACCAAATAATTTTTGCATGCATGTCTTTGTATAGATCTATAAATCCATGCATCATTTAACTCTACACTTAATTAATAAACCTACATGCAATGCCATTTAATTCAATAACATAACAATTTTAACAGTCATGGTCATTTTTAAAAAAAAAAAACTCATCCAGTAGTAATGTCAACTTTATAATACTATATATCAACTTAGTGCTACTTTTTAAAAGATTTTTAAAAAAGTGATTTAGATGTGACATTCTTTTAAAGTTAATTTTCATTGAATTCTTCATTCAGGACAGTCAAAAAAGTGGTGAAGGTAGCCAGGATATGTTCGAGTCCCAGGAGTCTGCACAGCTGGCTCCAGTCAATGACGGATCTGGCTGTACTGCACCATGCAGGGGCTGTGCAGAAAACACAAAGCTGCTACACACAATTTGTGAGTACAGGTGTATTGCTCACCAGCTGTATACATGTACTATTCAGGATTTAAAATTAATCTATGTGCATGGTTGATGTACACGTATGTGTACATTTTTAATAATGATCATGCATTTCATATGCATTCATTTGATTTTCTGAATTATTTTTTTTTCAAATAAAAGGATAGTCTTCAGTTAGAAACTAGGTGGAGGAAAGATAAGAATGCATGCATATAGCCACCCATCTGAAAAATACCACTATTATCAATTAAGAATCTTCATTTGAAATTGTTTAATTTGTTGTTGTTCACTGTTGATAAACATTAAATTCTTCACAGTGCAAGAGCTGAGGGAACTCAAAGAAGGGTTAAATGCCAGAAGTGATGATTATAAGAAATTCGTCATGGAGAATTCAGATATTGAGGTATAACTCTTAACACTGTTTTGTGTACATATATACTCGATCTTTTATATATACATAACTAACTTGCCAAAGTTATATAGAAGTTTTATAGAAAACGTTATCATTTAATATTCAATGTCTTGATATGGTGATTTTAATTACCTGAAAAATTTGTTTGATTGGTGCATCAAAGAAAACCTGATTTCGGCTTCATTGTGTAAATTGATACGTTTATTGAATTTGAAAATAATATCTACATATATTGACAGTTTTTATTAATATTTGTTTTTCACAATATACAGTATATAATTGCAATTATTAACTTTTATTATGGTTAATTGTAGGCTCCCTTGCTGGAATTCTTGAAGACTGCATTTCCAGTCAAAGTTTTTTTAAACACTGCAGACTTAGAATTGAAAGTAAGTCTGTTATTACATGCAATCTGATTATAGGGGAGTTGTGCCGCTATACACATAACAATGATGGAGCGGATCAAAGATCCGAACCTAATCAGATCATTATTACATGCAATGGAACCATAACACTTGTTATCATTAAAAATTCAAGTCCATAACCAATCCTAATGTTTTTAGCTCATCTGAGCTGAAAGCTCATGTGTGCTTTTCTGATCACCTGCTGTACATCTTATGTCTGTCTGGCTGTCTCTCCATCTGTAAACTTTACACATTTTCTACTTCTGCTCCAGAACTACTGGGCTAATTTCAACCAAACTTGGTAAAAATAATCATTGGGTGAAGGGAATTAAAGTTTGTTCAAAGGAAGGGCCATGCCTCCTTCAGAGGGGAAAAATCACAAAAATGCAAAAATAGGTTGGGGTCATTTAAAAATCTTCTCAATAATGACTGGGCCAAAAGAGTTGAAATTTACATGAAAGCTTCCTTACATAGTGCAGATTCAAGTTTGTAAAAATCATGGTACTCAGGGATAGGTTGGGGCCACAGTAGGGATCAAATTTTTACATGCGAATATAAAGGAAAATCTTTAAATATGGGCTCAGGTGAGCAATGTGGCCCATGGGCCTCTTGTTGTTAATTGAAGACTCATAGAATCTAAATTTTGAACAATAAATTAATTCATTTCTTGTAAATATTAAATGTTACATTTTTTTATCCACAAGATGAAATTCAAGAAATAATTATACATGTACAACAAATTCCAGGCTAAAGTGGTGTCCTTAGTGCACAGACTAGGAATAAAGGCTGATATGCCAGTGATCATGCGAAGCGTAAACAAATATGCAGCAAGGAAGTTTGTTGACTTCCGATCACAAACAAAAGTTAAGGTTTGTACATATTTGATGAAATCAAATGATTTTGACCCCCACTAAAGTTAACATACAACTAATTGATAATCAAATTTAACTATTTTTTTTTTTGCAGTTGCTGTCAGGGAAAAAGGACGCTGGAAATCTGAGTGTTCAGGACCTGGGGAAAGAGTTGTTCCAGAGATTCTCCCCAGTCCTGAACAATCAGATTGAACAGACTACACTTGTTTTGGTGAGTAACTTAATTAACAATTTATTTTTTACACACCAATCTTTAGACGTGGCATATTATGGTACAGTGATGTATATACGTCAGTCTGTCTGAGCATCCTTTCGGGGTTTTCTGTTTCTAAGTTTATTTCTCTGTCACATATCAAACTGAAACTTGCTATGTAGCTTCTGTGTGGATCACTCAAAAGGAGTTTTGCCCCTTTATTTGAAAATTATTGTGATATGGAGGGTACATAAGTTGTCCTCTCTCAATTTTCAAGTGAGGACCATCATGTTTTGCAGAGGGTTTTTTATGTAATTTGTCTACATTAGTGCTAATCATTTCAGAGAGCCTTCTGCCATGAACGAAAGCTATTCAAGAAAAGGCGAAGTGAGGTTTCCACTTCAATGGATTTCTGGTCTGAATTTAAGACATTCAGAAGGATGGTGGAGGAGGACCAGGATCCATTGAAGTGGGAAAGGCTGATGGCCAGGGAAGAAAAGAGGATTGAGAGATATCAAAAGCTCCTCTGTGAGTTTATATTTTCAATGTTACATTTTTACAATTAAAAACTGGACAATTATACCTATTATATAGTTTTGAAATCCAATTCTCTGAGGGAGGGGGGGGGGGTCCAAACAAACTTTGCTAAGTTTATTACAATATAATTCCAATGTTATTTATTACAATTGTTTTGATTGGACAAAAATAAAGCTGAACAAGAGTTTACACATCAATAAATCCGAAAACGCGATGTATTCATACACGCCTAAAAACAAATAACATAGTGCGGGGAAACTATTCAAATTTTTGCAATTGTTAATAACGTGAATGAATTGGAATTCAGTTTGTAAGTAAAATGTCCTGAGTTTACACATTGATAAATTCTTCAAAAAGAATGTTTAATCCTATATTGACAGTGTATATAGACTACTCTTTCAATTATTCTTTTATACAAAAATATTTCTATTTCAGAGATTAAAAGAAAGAAGAACAAAGAATATACAATATGCAGTGACCAGAATAAAATTTAAATTACCCTGATCAAATGCCTTGAGATTTGTTCATGTTAATCTATATTCATGACTAAATAATTTGCAGATTATTAGAATTCACATCAATTTTATATATTATTTATCTCCTGATATAAAAAATTCATGTGAAGTTCATGTGAATTATATGTGAAATTCACGTGAATTTCATGTGAAAAATCATGTGAAATTCACATGAATTTCACGTGAAATTCATGTGAAATATTTTCATGTGAAATTCATGTGAAATTCACGTGAATTTCACATGAAATTTTTCATGTGAATTCACATTTGATGCTCTTTTTATGTGAAATTCACGTGAAATTTTTAACGTGAAATTCATGTGAATTTCACGTGAAATTCACGTGAGGCACATTTGCCTGTGTATCACAGTGAACTCGAAATAAAAGACTCCAAAGTCTTCAACATTTTATTTCATTGAAAATAGATGTTAACAGCAAACTAGCAACTCAACTTTATGATAAATAGGATGACTTCAGCTTCTCCATCGTCAACTTCCCATATTTATGTAGCAATATTCCATTATCACCTGCATATGGTGTTTATGTCTCTCGCCTGGTTCGATACGCAAGAGCTTTTTCTGCGTATGATCAGTTTTTTAATCGAGGCAGTCTGCTGACTAACAAGTTTGTGTTATAGGGGTTTCAACAATCTCGTTTATAGTTAGCATTTTGCAAATTCTATGGTCGTTATAGCGATCAAGTCTGCCAATACAACATGTTATTGGGAAAATGCTGTCTGATATTGAGGCCGTTCTTTACACACTGATTTTGGCTGCATATTACCGCGTTTACCTTATCGAAATATAGGACCCACGGCTGGTGTGACCGGTCCATAGGGGAAGTTTAATCCTCCTAGACACCTGGGGCCCGTTTCACAAAAAGGCTTACGACCAGACGTAAGCTTAGTCAGGCGTACAAACAGAACCAAGTCATATAACCGGACTAAGCTGCGTTTCATAAAACAGTATACGTTTGCACCCGACTAAATTTGGCTTAAATCTCGGACTGCTCATGACTAGGTGTAACTCTTAGTCTGTAAAGAACGAAACGAATAATGGCAACGGAAATAAATTGAAAGAAATTGCATCCGCTGACCTGTAATTTACAATTTCATATCCTCCAGTTTATGATAATAATATATTAAAGAGGGCAACGATTGCATATTGAGTCCTTGTTTTAAATTTTGGGGAAATGGTTATGTGTGTGTGTTAAATAGCAATAACACATGTTTAAGCATTCTTTCCTTTTAATATCTATCTGATCATTTTTGTTGTTGTATATTTCAATTAACTCTCAAAAGACTAAACTACTTACTATTTGGTGATTTCGTTTCAGACTCCTTCTTTTTCTCCGAAGTGATATCACTAGAAACGTTTGGGAAAAGAACATCACTATTTACGCGAATTGATGATGCTAGCACTTTTAATTCACCATCCGTCCAATTAGGTTTTCTTTTACTGAATTTGGAGACGCCATTATATCATGAATCAGACAATTTTCAATGCACGAAATGTACATGCCTTCCTGCAATGCACTGATGAAATGTAGAAGTTATAAATATATATTATTACTACAGTAACTTGATCCGAAGAGTCGGATCACGTCGAGTTGACAGGCGCGGATCATCAGGTCACACGAGATCTGATGATCCGCGCCTGTCAACGAGACGTGATCCAACTCTTCGGATCAAGTTACTGTAGTAATGATAAATTTATTATATACCCCCTTCTGCATTTGAAATCCACATTTATAAGATGATAAATGTAATCCAAATGATCAAAAACACAGACACATCATGAAATTATGTTTTGTGTACGTAGTTTTGTTTTGTGACGCGGTCAATATTTTCCACAAATAACGTTGTGTTGATGCATTGTGACGGCATCAGTTTCAGAGGATACTGATACGGAATCAGAAAACCACAGTGTGGTGATCTGGAAAACCGGATCACACGCTGTGAAATCCACAGTATCAAAGAACGATACATTGATGGGTATATAATAAATACAAATACATGCTGAAAAATATGTAATACATGTACATGTAGACCTACCTTACGTACATGTAAGTGCATGTTGTCTAGTATTATATTACTAAGTACTTCGTTACTAGCTTGAAAATACGGATGTATATTTAATTGCTGTTATAAAATTTAGAAATTCATTTCAAAATTAAGGATTATCTCCCTCATGCCTAGCTCTTATCCTTGGACGAATTTGGCCCCACTTGTTTGGCACGCTGTTTTTGGCTATATTTAGCTCTAATACTTCATAGTTATTTCGGATTTCAAATATTTCGTTTGAGCATCACTGAAGAGACATTATTTGTCGAAATGCGCATCTGGTGCAACAAAATTGGTACCGTATAAGTTTTACATTAACATAATTCAATTCATACATTATTTTAAACTTTAGTAAGAGAAGACAACAATGTAGGTGATGTAAATACATGGCTTTTGTAAAACAGTAGATAAAACCATAGCTCGATACTTCATTTATTCAAGCTTTAAAAGTTCATTTTATGTTACAACTACAATCTAATAAATTCAAATCTCAATAGAAACTCAATGGTCACCTAGTATAAATACCATGACATATGATTTAAACATTATTTCAATACTTACTTGAAAAGATAATACCGGAGATGGAAACGTAAATGGATAAACCTATAACATGTTCGTTTGTGCGATCACTAAGGTGAACGGACGTGTTTTCACAGCTGCGCATAAATCTACATTATATGTGATTTAACCACCCGAGTGACATTTTGCTTGTAAGGTACTGTAGTTTTGCGATTTCTACTGATTGGATTCTACATACTTAATTGGACTTTGCAGTGCAAAAATGGGGGGAAAAGGGAAAAAGAGAAAAACTGAAGACAATAGTAATCACAGTGAGAACAGCTCACAGAACCAGTCAGTGACAGACCAGCACGCAGTAAGCTTTGCGTTGAGTGAAGCGAACAATGTTTTATATGGAGCTCCTGGTGGAAACGAACCTAACAGTCCTGAAAATGTTCCTTATTCATCTACGCCGTTACCCAACGGAGGTGTTAGTATGAATTCACAATTTGCGGAAACTCATAGGAAGCTAGACTCTATCATGCATAAACTGAAGAAACTCGACGTTATTGAGGAGAGAATGAATAAATTAGATTCGAGAATGGGTTCACTTGAGAGTCGTGTAGTAGACACAGAAAAGAAAAACGTCGAGTTTGAAAGATCCGTTAAATTCGTGTCCGAAAAATGTGACGAGTTTCAGTCAAAATATGCCGACATCAAGGGAGTAGCAAAAACTCTGAATAAACAGAAAAATGAGATCTCTGAACTGGCGACTATTATCGACAGACAGAAAAATGAGTTTGAGAAACTACAGGGTGAGATGGAAAAAATTACGGAAAACAGAGAAGACCTTGAAGAAGCGGTTCTTGATCTTCGCTGCCGCTCAATGAAATACAATCTGGTATTTACTGGTTTAGGAGGCGAGAACAGAAAAGAAAATACCGAAAGGAAACTCCGGGAGTTTATTTTTCACGAGCTAGGAATCGAAGGACACATTGAGTTCGTAAACGTACATCGTTTTGGCCGATATGTGCGCGAAAAGTGCAGGCCCATAGTTGCACGATTTGTATATAACAAAGATCGAGACGATGTTCTAGCTAGTACATACAAACTCAAGGGAAAGCCGTTTGGTGTGCACGAACAATTCCCCAAGGAAGTCGAGGACCGTCGGAGACAACTGTATCCAATTGTGAAAGACTTGAAAAAATCAGGTAACAGTAATGTTAAATTAGTCCGAGACAAACTCTACGTTAATGGCAAACTCTACGATCCAAAAGAGAGGAAAATGGAATGTGATACCGTGATTCAGCCTGTGACATCAGTGGCGGATCAACAGACCAGGCGTTAGGGTGCGTAGAGAGTGACGATACGTGAAAGTCTGAACTTTCGATCCTTACATGGAACATTGATAAGGGGTTATGTCAAAAGCTACAAGATGATGAATTTTTAGCAATTATTACGAAGTATGATATCATTTGTTTAACAGAATGTTGGATATCTGAACATGAGGATATTGACCTACAAAATTATCAAAAGTTAATTTTTGCACGTAAGACAGGTAGAGGTGGAGGTATCGCAATTTTTGTTCGCAATAATGTTAAAGATGATATCTGTTTAGTTAGGAATATAGAAGAATGTATTATTTGGTTTAGATTTCACGAAAAATTAGTTAATAAGGATACATTCTTTGCATTTTGTTACCTGCCACCTGAAAATAGTGTTTTTTATGATAGAGGTAGTGACGAGATCGATTTGTTTCAAAGCTTAGAAGACTCTATTGTTGATTTTAAATCTAATGGAAGGGTCATTATTACAGGTGATTTAAATGCCCGAACTGGCACTAGAGGCGATTATATAGAGCATGACGAGTTAAGTGATGAAGTTGTGAACCTACTCATAGGGTTTGATTATGACTTTGATTTTAACCAGGATGAACGAAAAAATATGGATACGCAAATTAATACATTTGGTAGGAAATTATTATCAATGTGTAAAGCCACAGGTTTTAGAATAGTAAATGGCAGACACACACATGACTTAGATGGAAATTATACTTTTTATGGTTCTCAAGGAACTAGTTTGATAGATTGTTTTAATCGAAGGAAAATATTTTCATGATCTTATAAGATTTAATTCAGGCAATTTTCATACTTTCTCAGACCATGCACCTATTTCTTTTGATATTGCATTCGATTATGATAATGTTAAAAACCCTATTCCGGAAAGTGGGAGATGTGCAGCTAAATCAGTGAGATGGAGTACAGAGAGTGTTGAGAGTGTTGTTAATAAAATCACGCAAAATAGAGATAAGCTTGACAATATTGTTCCTTCGAATATTTTTAGTCAAGAGGAGGCTGATTCATGTGTTAATTTATTTTGTGATGTTTTAAATGATATTGTTTTACCATATTGTGATGTTCATGTACATAGTTTTAAATCCAAACGTGATGAATTAAAAAGTAAGCATAAAAACAAAGTTATGGAAAATGAAGACAAACCTTGGTTCAGTGAAACTTGTAAAATTAAATATAGAGAATATAAAAGTGCATTCATGAATTTAACATAAATAAAACAGTAGATAACCATTCAGTCTTAATCAGGAAGAAGAAAGAGTATAAAAAAAATAGAACTTCGACTTAAGAGACAATACAAACGGCATGAGGGTGACATGATTGACTTATTGAGAAAACAAAATCCCAAACAATTTCACAAATACTTTAGTAAACGTAAAACTCAAACAACCAATAGCATTTCACTGAACCAATTTGTTGATCATTTTAAAGAATTGGGTAAAGCTAATGATGACAATGTCACAAATGTTACTATAGATTCAGATGGGTATACGTCCTATGAAGAATTGGATATTGCTATAACGGAGAACGAAATAATTAAAGCCATAGGAAATTTGAAACGAAATACAAGCTGTGGTGAAGATTGTTTATTAAATGATTTTTTTAAGGATTGTAAAGACGTTATTATACCATTTCTACTAAAATTGTTTAATTCTATTTTTATGTCGGGTTACTTTCCTGAATCTTGGTCTAAAGGTTGTATAGTTCCAGTTTATAAAAAAGGGGACCAAGATGACACAAATAATTATAGGGGAATCACTATAGTAAGTTGTCTTGGGAAACTTTTTACATCAGTTTTAAATAAACGACTTTTGAATTGGGATAAAAAGTACAATATTATAACAGATGCACAATTTGGTTTCAGGGCAGGGAACTCAACACTCGATGCTATTTTTGCTCTTCAAACACTAATAAATAAAACTTTGAAAAAACGTGGAGGAAGACTATATTGTTGTTTCATAGATTATCGTAAAGCTTTTGATTTAATAGATAGATCTAGACTATGGTGCAAGCTGATAAGACAAGGTATTGATGGAAAATTGTTGAAAATTATACAGTCTTTATATACAAATGTAAAATCCTGTGTAAAGCACAATGGTTTGCTATCGGAATACTTTGAAAATAGGATCGGGCTTTTCCAGGGTGAGGTATTGTCACCTATATTGTACAGTTTATATGTGAATGATTGTGAAATGCATTTTATTAGAGAGCACTGTTCATTTGTTGAATTGAATATGTTAAACTTGATTTTATTAATGTACGCTGATGATATGGTTCTGTTTGCTGAGAGTCCTGAGTCCCTACAACGTATGCTCGACACTTTACACGTTTATAACAATGAATGGAAATTAACTTTAAATGTCGATAAAACTAAAATAATGATCTTCAGAAACGGAGGTAAAATAAGAGGTAATGAAACATTTTTCTACAATGGGAGGGAGCTTGAGACGGTTGATAAATTTAATTATCTAGGAATGTTATTTAATTATAATGAAAAGTTTAACATTACACAAAAACATGTAGCAGATCAAGGGAGGAAAGCGTTTTTTGCAATTAACAGTAAACTAAGGAAATACCAATTTAACATTAAAAGTAAGTGTTCTGTTTTTGATACATATGTAAACAGTGTTTTAAATTACGGATGTGAAGTTTGGGGTTTTCATAAAGCCAAAGATGTTGAAAAATTACACGCATTATTCTGTAAAAACGTTTTAGGGGTAAAGAAAAGTACGTGCAATAGCTTAGTGTATTATGAATTAGGAAGATTTCCCCTGCATATCATTAGAAAATCAAGAATCCTTAAATATTGGATAAAATTAAAGAATTCAGATAATTGTATTTTGCGAGCGTGTTTAGAAGACAAAGAAAATTTAAATGATCCTTGGGTTAATGACATACGAACTGAATTAAATCGCTTAGGTCTTGGATACATTTTTAATGAAAGTATTATTGATAAACCTACACAAAAAATATTAGAGCAAAGATTTTTTGATTTACATAAGCAAGAAATGTTTTCTGCAATTAGAAAGTCATCACGAGGGGAATACTATCAATATATAGCAGGCAATTTTGGATTACAGTATTATTTATCTAAATCATTGAGTGAAATACATAGAAAAACTATAACTAGATTCAGACTATCCTCTCACAATCTTAATATAGAATCAGGTCGATACAAAAATGAACTTCGGATCAATAGAATATGTACATTGTGTGATTTAAAAGACGTAGAGGATGAGTTTCACTTTATCTTGAAATGTCCAAAATACCAAGAAATACGCAATTTATATATCAAAAAGTATTATTTTAGACGTCCAAGCGTTTTCAAATTAATTCAATTATTAAGTGTACAAAATGTAAAAGAATTGCGAAACTTAGGAAAATTTTTATTCCTAGCAGAGAAAATAAGAAAGGATAATTCATAATTGTAATTACACCCCATTTCTTTTTCTCATTTAACACAATTTTTTTTTTCTATTTTTATTTTCATACAACTCTCACGCAAACACATTACAAATATTATCTTTTATACTTATATGTATGTGTATGCTGATCTATAGCTCTGATTATGTGTATGTTGTTCACCTTATATTTCATTATGTATAAAATTGTATATCTGATGTGCCAGATGGCACAAAGAAATAAACTGAACTGAAACCTATAACTAGGTTATCAAGATTTCATTTCATTTTTAACTGTTCGCTTTTTATATAGAGGGAATATTATTACAGCATGCTTCATGTACATAAATTCTTTTCGTGGGTATATTATATATATATATATAAAAGCACAAAAACCCAACAACACCCTACTTTCTTAAAGTGTCGGATCTGAGAAGATACAAGGCCAGTAAAGAAATTTATAAAAGCACTGAAAAGGCCACAACACTGTTGGTTATTTAAAACTCAAATTTTCGACGCAATCCGCGTCTTTACCAAGAGACATATTACATAAACAAATAACACACATCACGAAAAAACGACAAGTATCAATAATCTACATTGGTAACAAGAGTGATACACTGTTGTACTGAGTGATAAAAATGGTGGTTTCTTATTATATATATATATATATATATATATATATATATATATATATATATGAAAATCAGAATGACACATTCCATAAAAAAACAATCATTTACTGCTAGCGCTTTCTCCATGTCTACATGGTTCATCAGGCAGTTCAAATATTTGAACTGCCTGATGAACCATGTAGACATGGAGAAAGCGCTAGCAGTAAATGATTATTTTTTATGGAATGTGTCATTCTGATTTTCAATATTTATTTACAACTGTGCCGAATCAACTTCTAATATAAATATATATATATATATATATATATATATATATATATACAGGACTAGAATTCTTGACATGTTAAAACAAAGTAAATCTACTATAATGAGGTTACCATCGTGGACGGTTGGGGCCACATCCACCTCTCTTCAGTGAGGGGATGCTACACATAACAGGCTGGTGCATCGTGCTGTCTTATGTATATGTCCCACATGATTCCAAACCAAGTTGCACTGCAGGAGATAGGGTGAGAGGGGCAGGTCTCCTTAGAACGCTAGCCTCTTTCCGGGTCTGGACAGTGAATGCTTTATGCAGACCCCCAGTGTGTCCCTTACAAGTTATATTAAATTAGCACACTGGGCGATTTCCCAGTTATCCCACACAAAAAAATCATGCGGCCGGTATCCGTGCATTTATGTGTCTCCTGAATGTACCATATATAGTGTATGTTATAATAAATTGGTAGATGTATACTCGTGTCCTATTATACAATTGCAATTAGTTTACAAGCGAAAATGCATATAATATCCATGTCAATTTGGATATCTAATTATCAAGGCAGATTCAAAAATGAATATTTATGTGTATGTGTGTTTTGTTCTCTGGAAAACTCTTTTTAAAAAAGTTTTTATAGGTGCACATGTATGTCATCTGTCAGTATTTTAACGATTGTATATCGTAAATTAAAGGATTTGAATAATTATACTCTTTGTAATCAAAGTATTTTTTTTCAAATAAGCAAAAATACATTACATTATACATATACCAGGATCAATTAGTTTATTGAAATGTGCTGTATCATTCAGAAGAATAAACGACACAATTCAATAATTTCCTTAACTCTTCCTTGAGGTGGGTGGTCATTTGCTGACGTAATTTAAATATGAAATTTAAATTTGTATTTTGAAAAATAAATTAAAGTTTGAGTATTTAAAAAAAACAAAAAACGTGTTTTCTTAATTTCAGTTTATATGTTGCGAACATAACATGTCTCTAATAATATGTACATGTATTTAAATAATCATGAAATATTGACTTATTTATCCATTACATTACACTTGTAAGCATATTTCTTTAGTTTCTCAACATGTTTTAAACTAGTCTCAAACCCAAAAGCATATAGCAATAGCGCATGCTCAAAGTCACTTGTTTATTTTTACTAGGACATTTACCGGTCCAGGTCACTGAGTCGTTTCTCGCCTTTGGCAGCAGCGAAATTCAGACTAGTGTTGAAGATTTCGGACCTGTCAATTAAAATTTCACATCAATTATACGCTACTTACTTCCTCATACCTTAATAAATCCTATGAGAAGAATCAGTCAAAGCAGTGAAAAATAACCCAACACTGTAATGCAGCTTTGTCGAATGTGTCATTTATTGAATGACATAAGGTAAATTGTTAAGTAAAATGTATAACAAACCATTAAGGGGGATCACCTGAATAAACAAGACCTGCTGAAACATGTACATAGGTGTCAGGTAAAGTGTGATCCCCCTTTGAGACTGACTAGAAAATAACATGTAGTGAAAGTACAAATACAAGTTATAAAGTACATGGAACATGCATATAATGTATAATTCCTTGGAGGTGTTCAAAATTTGCACCACAAGCCCTCACACAGTGAGGGATTGACGCCAACCAATGAATTCCACTTTAAGCAGACCTTTTAGAAGTTTATAAAGATAGGAATTAAATATTTTTGATATGGATGTTTTTTTGTTTTTGTTGTTGTTTTTTTTTTTTTTTTTTTAAAACATGATTTGATTCAGAGTCAATTTAACCGGTCTCTGAAAACTCCTCCTCTTCTTATCTGCCGCTGTCTGCGTTGGTTCAAAATCAACACCGTCGCCACTATACGTTTAAATATATAAAAATAGCCTGGAATAGACAAAAATACAAGAACGTTATCATCTGGTATAAAATCAAATTTTTGTTCGTGGCACCTTTGGCATATCAAGCTTTAATTCTGGCTCGAGAACTCTCGAGATTTTCTTGTGCCAATTCTCAAGCATTGTAAAATCTCTCTTTCAAATTAATTACATAGTCTAAAAGATAAAAGAGAAGAATTTTCAGCTAACCACCTTTCTTTCAACAATGGCAAAGGACCTCTAGCTGTATGACCGAAAACTAATTCAAAGGGACTGAATCCAAGAGACCTGAACTGTTTCTCAAGCAGCAAACAAAACAAGGTAAATCGCTTGATCCCAGACTTTATCTAACTTATAATAATCTGTCTTATCATAATTTTGAGAGTTAAACACCCCCTTAGACTTGGGCTGTTGGTTGGTTGTTGTACATCCCGTCGATAATTTTTCATTCATATTGAGACGTCACAATTTGAAGATGAAATACTACACATTTAGACCCATGATTAACGCTTACGCTTACTTAAATGCGCTAAGGTCTGTCGCAACACGGGACCCATTTTCAATGTCATATTCAAAAGACATGTGATTTTCACTTGTAAATTCCGAGCGTTTGGCAATGGAGCAGTCCTCTCTAATTGTTGGCACCTCTTCAGCAACGGCACCCACAGTTCCCGACGACAACCACCGTCGTCCCCGGGCGTTCGTACATGGACACAAAGTCCTAGAGCTCCAAGAGACTCTATCTGAAGCCGGCCTCCCACTAAACACCAGTCACTACGCTGCCACCAGTTTTTAACATACAGCGGTCTGATCTCGCTCACCGTTGCTTAACTTGCGTGATCAAGAGAGAGACTCTACCATATCACCAGAAAAGCTAGCTCTCTAGCGAGACAGTAGATGTTCCCTCTATACTGTCCGCTACACTACCATTGAGGTATGTGCTGAATGTCTTTATGACTCCTATATGTCAAAGTTGTTATACTTTTCAGTTCAGTTTTTCCAGTTCATGGAAGTTGATTTTAATATGCTGATATGGGTTTTTTTCATATTAAAATCGCCCCTTCCCTTAATGGAGAGGTCTGTACCAGTGTGTTTGTAAATGTATGAATGTTTATGATTTGCAATGTGTTTGTTTTCAAAGAAGGTCAATATGCTAGATTACAAATAGAACCCTTAATTCAGATTTACCAGGATAATTTGCTCATAAATGTAAATATTGCTGAGATGCGGAATGTGTGTGTTAAGTGAAAACAAAATATATACCTGAGCTAATGGTTCGTTTCGAGTTTTTAAATGTTTTCGACTTCTTTAAAAATTTAAATGTGTTTTCTTGTCATGATTAATTTTTTGATGCAAATTTCAAGATAGATGAAAGTTAAAATTGAACTCCGTGATTTAATTATTACAATGTTGCAATGATTTCACACCCTGACTCCAAAGGTAAACCAATTTAAAGTGCATTTTAATCAATAATGTATATGACAAACTTCTTGTTGAGTAGTACCTTTGAATGATTGATAAATGTGAAACCATGCATAGATAGGCAGTGTTGTGGTGGTGAAAGTTTGTTTTTATATCCATCTATTGCTCAGGTAATTAATCTTAATCATAAAAGTATTTTAAAATACATGTCTCTTATTGCCATGTTTGAGAAATTATCTAATCAGGTGGTATTGACCACAGACTGCATTGTACGTACTCATAATATTCCTAAATAATAATTCGCTTTCCGTTCATAATCTTTTACAAATGTATATATTCAACTGAAATTTTGGGTATATATATATACCATTAGAACATTAAGGTCAAGTTGTTTTTTTTTATTTGGTTCCGGTTGAATATGTTTTGACAGTTAAGCCCGTTGGACTGGACTTGAAAAATTTCAAATAATTCATAATTGCTACTCATTTTCTCAGTCACACATGGAAATATTGAATTGGAAATTCAGGATATACTGTAAATTATCTGCGAGAACATTGTTTTTGTGTAATTTTGCAAGACTGGCTATTCACCAAATTTCGTTTTCTCGACTATCAAATGTAGAAGACTTATGTAATAGACAATGATTCACGAAAGTTCTATATCATGAATTCATTCAATTAATTATTGTATCCACGCGAAAATTGTAAACATTGATCAACTCTTGTAAGATCACAACATATAAAGAAAATATAAATTCAACTTGTGATATGAAAACATATAAGAAACCAGTTTGATTACTAATATATGAATAGTTGTATCATGAAGGATATAAAAGCAATGGCATCGGGGTAATTCAACATAATATTATAAATCACCCCGTGTTTCCACCCCTATAATACAAAGCATGTAAATTGATCTGGTCCGTAGATGTGAGACATGTATTTTCGATAGCGATTGATCACTGTTCGTTATCTTCACCTTTCATATGTACGTACTTCAATGTTTGATAATTGTGTTTCGGTGAAAAAGTAGAAGAAAATGTAATTCCTTCACAAGAGATGGAGGACCGGCTGCTGGATTTGTATGTGGGGTTGTTGAAGTCTGGACCTGGGAGTTGTCATTGTGAATTTCTCAAAACCATCACCAAACATAAGGAGTTCCAGGTGAATATCTACCGTTTAACTTCTTTAATGCCAGAGGACTGGGTTTTACTGTATGCATAAAATGACATTGTTAAGGATTTGGTAATATGATTGGATGTTTTGCTTCTTAAATATATCTAGCCTTCCTGCAACTTTCAGAATCCCATAATCTATTATAGGGCCTAGTCTGACTAGTTTTGATGACAGCTTAACATAGGCAAACAGAGTTTAGATAGCTCTTTAGGAAAGTATGCAAGCGAATCTAACATCTAATTTTAATTAGATTGAGTATATTTCCACCTTGTTCTTTGGATCTTCAGCACCTTCCATAGCAGAAAGACCCTAGATCCATATCATTAGTCTCCATTAATTGCAGTTTTTGTTTCCGATAATTATCGACAATTTCAATGTAAAACTTATACGATACCAATTTTGATGCACCAGATGTGCATTTCGACAAATAATGTCTCCTCTGTGATGCTCAACCGAAATGTTTGAAATCCGAAATAACAAATGAAGTTTTAGAGCTATCATATAGCCAAAACCAGCGTGCCAAAAAAGTGGAGTCAAATTCGTTTAAGGATAAGAGCTATGCATGAGGGAGATAATCCTTAATTTTGAAATGAATTTCTAAATCTAAATCTAATTTTGGACTTGAAGATTGTTGATCGGTTCGTCGTTGTTTATTCTGAATGTCAAGCCTGGTCAATTTTGGTTAATTTTGAAGTCAATCACATGATCTATTCTATTTTCATGTAAATAAATGACTTGATTTTATCTCAGATGTATTTGGCGTTGACTTTTTTCAGAATTCAATGAAAAGGCATTTATTGGAGTTTGTGTGGTTCCAGCAGTCAAGAAACCACGTCATGAAGTGTCATGTTTTGTTATCCAACAGTTGTCCTACGTTTTCTAACCTTTACGTCATGTTTTAGTATGAAAATGGGGATTTTGAGACGCTCGCTCTCTTCTGTTCAGGACTTGCTTCGAGGAGGCGTGCTTTAGGGGGGTATAGGCTTAGGAGTGTTAATGGGCTGGGTAATTTCGTATTACGTGGTCACCCGTTCAGGTTCGGGCACCTATATCCACATAGGATCCCTTGTGTTGCCCCTACTTTGGTAGTCAAACTGGCACACTGACCGCCTCCCCAGTTTCCCACAAAATATTTGTATGCGACCATTTCCACCATATATGTAAATTTGCATCTTGCTTCCGATTACAATTAATAAATATTAAACTTGTACCACTTTGTTAATCCAGCTGCTAATCAGCCTATGAGGGATTACAGGGCAGCCAGCTAAGCTTCGACACACCCACTGTTGTATTTAGATATTAGGTCAAGGTCAACTATTCAATTCAGGCAGTAGGTCAAATGTCTTGTGGCTGGTTGTGCTATGTAATTATATGTATGTTAACATTTTTTGTAACTTAAGTTGTAACCCCTCAGGGTTACGGTAAGGGGTAGGGTTAGGATTTTTTTGTTTTTGCAGGGTTAGGCAGGTCTGGGTTAGATCTCCCCAGATATGGTCAAAAAAGTTTGAAATTCCATCAACTGACCTTAACCCTAGGGGGTCAAAAAATCAAAAGTGTAAATTGTAACTTAGGTCATTTGGTCTTCTAGGGTTATGACTACAGAGGGTTGACCCCCAGGGTTAGGGCCTTAGTTTGACCCCAAAACATATTATTTCTAACCCCCACCTCTCAAAAAGTAGTCGAATTTTCGTACAAATATTGCCCTCTAGTTGGGTACATTATTCTCCACAGAAATCTCACTAAGGCTCAATTTCTGATGGTCTACTACCTAGAAATGCTTAATAATTGGGGGATTTGTTTTTATAATTTTTGGATATGTGTTGTATTTGATGCCTAGTAACATGTTAGGAACGGAAAAAAATATTAAAAGTGATTTTAATAACTTTTAGGCCCAAAACACATATACTTGGGCTTATTAGTGGTCCCGGCCACTTAAGTTACAATTTACACTTTTGAAACCTTTGTTGTTCCCTTATTCCTTGGGATATTTTGGAATGCTTGGTGGCCCTGAACTAGGTTTTTTAGGTGCTCTTTAGTGCACACCAGATTTTTCTAACCCTCGCCCGTTTTGGGGAGAAAAGACCATTTTCAATAGTGTAAATTGTAACTTAACGTTTAACATGGGATATACAGTAATGGTCTACCCCCTGGGGTTAGCATTTAGAGTTGAGATAATTAGATACCTTTCATACTGGAAACAGTTTGGACAATGTCCATCACTTTAGTCATAATTAATTAATTTTAATTTCCCTGGGATTAGGATTTCCAGGGGGTCCAAAAAGTGTAAATTGTAACTTAAGTGTCCAAAAATGGTGGTTAGGGCATAAATCATAAAAGGAATGGAGATTGAATGGAAATTGGGCTTGGGGTTAGGGTTTATCAAGGTTTCCAATAGTTTGGCACACTTAGTTGTTCAAAAAATTAATTCGTTAAGTAATTAATTGCGATTTTATGGACTTAGGCGATTTCAGCGAAATTGCCTGTTAGCTGAAGTCGCCTGTTACAACAGCACACAGCTTAAATAGAGATAGATAACGGAACTTTTTCTTTAAATATGTTTTTGGCTATATTTAGCTCTAAAACTTCATAGTTATTTCGGATTTCAAACATTTCGGTTGAGCATCACTGAAGAGACATTATTTGTTGAAATGCGCATCTGGTGCATCAAAATTGGTACCGTATAAGTTTTACATATGAGGTACTTGCATTAAAAAAAACATAAATTTTCTACACCAAAAAATTTCAACTCTGTTCGTAAAGATATGACAGCAGTTTGGTCTAGCGAAAAAGGCGATTTTTGCTTTTTGGAGTTTACGAATATTTATTATTTTTTCTTGGAATTTAAATCGAAAACCATTAAGTACTCATTATACCTACTGTTTGCAACCCTTAGTTTGTCGAAAAAATAACTCGCGACGACAGAAATGCAGATTTTCGAAAACATACTTTAGACTGCCATTTTCAGCCCTAATATGCTTGTTACAAGAGAGCACAGCTTAAATACAGATAGATATTGGGACTTCTTTAAATATGAGATGATTGCATTAAAGAAACATAAATTCTGCAAAAAAAAATATTTACGACTCTGTTCGTATAAATATGGCAGCCAAAAAGGGAGTGCGAAACAGTACGAAATCTCGTTTTTGGATGTTACGAGTACTTCGTTTCATTTTTTCAAGGAAGTTTGACCGAAAACCATTAAGTATTCATCATACCTACTGTTCGCAACCCATAGTTTGTCGAAGAAATAAATCGCGACTACAGAAATGGAGATTTTACAATTCCACTTTGGACTGCCATTTTCAGCCAAAAGTGCTTGTTACAAGAGAGCACAGCTTAAATACAGATATATATTGGGACTTCTTTAAATATGAAATGATTGCATTAAAGAAACATAAATTCTGCAACAACAATTATTACGACTCTGTTCGTTAAATTATGGCAGCCAAAAAGGGAGTGCGAAACAGGACGACCTCTTGTTTTTGGATGTTACGAGTACTTATTTTTATTTTTTAAAGGAATTTAAACCGAAAACTATTAATTATTCATTAGACGTATTGTTCGCACCCAATACTTTGTCGAAAAAATAAATCGCACCTGTGATAATGTCACTCGATTAATTTCCACATGTCTCAAATAGCTTCCTTTAATTTCTGTTGAAAGAGTATTTTATTGTTTTAAGGAATTTAGACCGAAAACTATTACTTATTCTTTATTCGCAACTCCTTCTTTGTCGAAAAAATAAATCGCATCTGCGATAATGTCACTCGACTAGTTTCGACAAAAAATTAAACCAGAAACTATTATTTATTCTTTGTTCGCATTTTTCACAACCGCGATAATGTCCAAAAACTATTACTTATTCTTAATCGCATTGCTCGTGACCCCCTCTTTGTCGAAAAAATAAATCACCCCTGCGATAATGTCACTTGACTAATTTCGACGTCTTTCATAGAAACTTTCTTTAATTTCTGTCGAAAAAAATTATTTTTCCTAATATATGCTATTTCAATCATTATCAGTCTTATTTACCCCGAAAAAGTCGAAATTAACCAAGAAATCAGGAAAACGTTCTAACCCCAGGGTTAGGATGTGTAAATTGTAACTTAAGTGTCAAGCGCATATAGGTCGTACCCTTTCGTAAAAATTCTGCGTGCCACCCCCTAGATGGTCAGTTCTGACGTCAATCTTGACCCCGAAACGAAATAAAAATCCTAACCCTGCCGATTTCGTTATTGTAGATGTTTTCGTAAATAGTGTTAATTGTAACATAAGTCGAGAAATTAACTCGAAAAGTATTTGTACGAAAATTCTCAAACTTGGTCAGAAATGTTCCTTGGGACATACCATAAACTATTATACATTTTACATGTGGTCACTCAATCTAAAATATCGAGTTTTTGACCACAGAGTGACCGAGGTTACAATTTACACTTTGAGGTTACAATTTACACATCTAAGTTACAATTTACACTTTTTTGCATTTGGTCTTCTCTAAGTTACAAAAAGTGTTAATATAGGTTACAATTTACACAAAGACTATAACCCCTAATCCTAAACCTAACCCTGGACTTGAATTATCTCTATCACCAAATTTGAATGCAATGATACATATATTAAAATTTTCAATTCTGTGCATCTTTTGAAGACTTTTGTCGAGGGTTTTCGAAATAAATTCTCGGTCATCTGGTAAAACATGCAATTTTCTTATATCGGAAATTACGTTTTTTTTCCATTGTACTTCTGTATAAACTTTTTTCATCCAAATTCATTATAGTATTTGAAAGTTGCTTTCTGAAATCTTCATAATAAACATACTGCAACTTCTGAAATTCACGTCTGTTGTAATTAGGATTATGCAAATTTCCTTCTCTTGGTAAGAGAGTAAAGTGAAAATCAAAACCATCCCCTTCTAAACATTTAAAACTTTTTGTCCATTTCAAATACTGCATACCGCCAGAATTGTACAACTGTAACGGTAAATGTTTTCTCAATATTGGGTATACATCAATTAAACTTCTCTCTCCTCTCGGTAATATACTGATATACGAAAACGGACCAGTAATATCTGAAAAATTGTTGAGACTTTCTACTATACCATCAATGTCCCCAGTAAAAGAAAACCCCAGATCTTGGGCGATATTGCCTATTCTACAGTCTCTTATACGCAGGGTTGAATCGCTTTTCAAGAAAGATTCAGCTTCAAAATTATGACTTTCAAACTCGGCAAAAAGGCATTGCGTATTTTCATCTCCAGTTGTTATCAAAACTTCTGTTTCACACATGTTAACTACAGAAAACTTAAAAAAAAAATATTTTGTACAAGTAAAAATTATAACCAGATAAGTTCCGGTTTATAAAATTCAAATATTTCAATTTGTAATCACGTGGTCAGTTACATTTCAAATTTTCACAAGAATTAAGATAAAAACAATACAATGCAATAGAAAATAAATAAATCTCTAACATTGGTTCCATTTCAATCCATTCGCAATACGCTTCACGGTCCAAAATCCAGCTTAAAAATTCTTTTTCAGTGTCAGTCAGTGTGTTTACCTATAACATAAAGAGAAATGGAAATAGCTTAATTGCCACTTTTTCATCTATAATGCTCATAATTTTATTCTACCCCCCCCCCCCTCCTTTGTGCTGCCGCTGCAAAAGCATTGAATGTTCTATCAAGGCCTCTTAACCGGTGGCAGATCTCCCAAACCTAGGGAAACTCAGAGGAAGAATTGACCAACCGGCATCTGAAGACTAAGTCCTCTTTTTTTTTTAGCTCATGGATGATATTTATGGTTAGATACCCAACATTGATGTCAATCTCATTTTCAAATAGATCGTCGTACAATATCTTTGAAATCTGGAAATTATTCCATTTGAACCCGTTTCGTTTTCGATAAGAGGGGAAAACATTTAGATGCAAATGACAACGTCCAGCCAACAAGATGGCTTTCAAATTTCTTCCTTCATCTTGGATCATCTGTAAGGCTCTTCCAAATGTCTTCGGGTAACGGAAGAGTTCAGCTTTGCTCAAATCGTCACATATATTTTCCGCTGTTACGGACACCACACATGTGGACCACGATGGTTTTCTCACCTGACGCAGGTGGGCTAGCAATGTTGGAATGGTACTGTTTTCAGCCCTACAACATTTCATTTCTTCAATTAAAAGCAGCAGTGTTCGGCTTCCCAGTACGGAGTCATTGCAGGATAAAAATAAATCACAAAAGGAAAACATCCTGTTGTGTTTCTTGGAGGGTCCAATGATGTAAGGGCGGGGGAGTGGTTTTCCCCAGAACACATTCAGTGCTTGATTCAAGGCCCTATTAGTTCCACCATCCCCGGGTCCCAAATTTCGGACTAGAATTGAATCCGAGTGACAATTTAATTTGCCCCTCCAAAACATTTCATTGCATAGTTCATATTGATAGGCTTCCCAAGTGGGTATCATTTTGCCCAAGCCCTGGTTGTGGTCTTTTAAAGATTGTAATTTCTGGAGAATGTGTTCTGCAATGTTCTTCAACACCGGTATAAAACTTGAAGGGTACCACCATGGGATAATTCTCTATCATGGAACGTACATGGTCTTCATAAAAATACGCATTGGCTTTTATCTTATCTAACCCTAACCCTAAAGGACATCGATGGAGTAAGTGTTCCATGAAAACCAACGAGTCTCTGTATTCCATCGCGAGACCAAAACAGGTGCATATTTTCATAGGCACTCTTCAATGTTATTGCGATATGAGTTGTAAGAACTGAAATTAAATCAATGTGGAAATCCTTTGCTACATCGACTTCCTGTTCATCTCTTTCTCCAAACCGGAATGCAATAACGGAGATACGATGATGACTTGGAACCGTGATTGCTGACAATGTTTCATCTAATAAGCCCATGATGAAACTTTGATCTTTTAGCAAAATTCCCTATTTCGAAACATCAAATAGGCAATTCTTTTTTAAAGTGTCCTGGCACTTTTGTCTGCTGGTCAGTTTCAAAAGACGTGCTTGGAACGCTTCTTTGAAGCTGCAAAAGTACTGGTATGCAAGTTGTATGTATTGAAAAGCATTGGGAATGGGGACCGTAGTAGGCAGGTTTGGTTCTGAAAGGAGAACGACATTGATTTGCCATCCATAGGAACTGCTAAGCTGTACACCATTGCATTTGGTCAGTGCAGACAATGAATGTGTGGTATAGTTGCTAAGGTTTAAATGTTTCTTCACAATAGAGTACATTGGAATTATACTATTTTGAGCTCTGGGCAAAATGTTCATGTAATATACTGGAAATTGTATAGCTTTTAACTCCTTCAACTACATAACTATGCCATCAACATCACATTTCTTTTCTAACAAAGGGGAACATTCCCCAAATGTGATATTAACACTGCGCGTGCAAATAACATTGTCATCAAATAGATGTAAATAGTCATAGATATTCTTATTTCTAAGATAATTGGCACACACAGATAATGCATTGTCTTTGGCTATCTCGAGAATGGAATCATCATTAGACTGCAAAGGCCAATCCATTTCACAGCATCTATAAGATAAAAAATATTGTATCAAGCAAAATACAATTTAGGGATTTCTGATTCTAAGGGTACATAAGAATTTATTGCAAATGATAGGCTTATGATAAACTGACTCTTTAAACAAGCGTCAAAACGCGAAACAAAAAAACAAAGCACTACTTGTTGGGTATGGTAAATAAGGGTTATCGTATGTAAGGGTTGAACATTAAGATATATTTATGCCTTCAGAAAAAACAAGTAAAAAAGAGCAGAAGTTCGGAAATACTTGTCAAACAGAAAGTCACTCTTTATGCATTGAGTTGCAATTAATTACGATTCAACATCGTAAATTATTACGTACATTACCATACATAATGGTCATACTAATCGTGACTATGCATGTTCATAACACGTGATTGAAGAAGAAAAAAATCTATCGGTAAGCCGTCTATCTATTTGTGCATAAAATACTGTAACAATCTGCAATTAATCAGTGTTCAAAATCAACTGAAACCAATATGACATAGACCGTAACATTGAATAAAAACAACACAGATTTAAAACGTTGTTTACTTCTAATGTACATAGACCGTAACATTGAATAAAAACAACACAGATTTAAAACGTTGTTTACTTCTAATGTACATAGACCGTAACATTGAATAAAAACAACACAGATTTAAAACGTTGTTTACTTCTAATGTACATAGACCGTAACATTGAATAAAAACAACACAGATTTAAAACGTTGTTTACTTCTAATGTACATAGACCGTAACATTGAATAAAAACAACACAGATTTAAAACATTGTTTACTTCTGATGTACTTTGAAAGCACAAATTGGAACATTGATCAGGTTTCTCCGAGCATGCTGCAATTTCACACAACAAATCAACAAAACTAGGCAATATTTATTTCATCTATTTATTACTTTCTTTCTACTTCAACCTTCAACATGGGCATAGACAGTTTAGTATATCTCAATTACAACCAGTGCCCTTTGAAGTAGACTCGATCTATCGGTTTATTGTTAATTTCAAACACTGTTAACTTAATGTTGACATGTCTCCACACACTCAAATAAAAAACAAAACAAAGAAAGTATCCTCCATAATAATATGTTCATCAATATTTTCCAAATCAAAACAACCTGTATTAGCATGATTTGAAACAACAATGTAAAAATTGTATATGCTCACTTCATTTACTACTAATTATACGTACCTTTTATAAAGATCCCACGGACATAAGTACAACTAATTCTAGTGAAACAAAGTCATCTGCAGTATCGCTAACTCTACGATCGAAAGCATGTGATCCAATAATGCAACAAAAAGCATGTGATCCCATAATGCAACTGGTTCTATTGATATATCTCTATTTTTAAAATCGAAATTTGCAAGCTACTTTTAGAAAAAAATCAAACTAAATATAACCCTAACCTAACCTTAACCTTAACCCTAAAGAAAATGGTGACGGAGACAAAAACATCTGTCAAAATTATCACCCTCGCTCAACCCTTCCAAAGGATTGGACCTGTCAAGGATTTTCAATGCCCTCACTATAATTAAATTCTTACGACGTCTGCGTTGACAAAGGCGTCTGGTAGCTATTTTATAGTGATTAAATGCACTTGAGATTTTATTTGAAGTTGCTTTATACATGTACCAATCTCGGGATTTTCTGAGAAATTTCAGGTATTTTTCTCTACTGAGTTCAGAAATATTGTGGTGGCACACGCATTTGAGAAAAATCTTAAACGTAAGAAAAACTCAAAAACATCTGAGTTTGAGAAAATATTTATTTGGTGGCACAGTTGGGCGATAAAAAATCTTTACTCAGAAATCTCAAATTTGAGAAATTGTCAACGTTGGTGGCCCAGACGCCTGCAGACCATTATTATGGGATGTACACAAGGAAGCATAACATACATATCAGCACAGCATGTCTAAATTTCAATACACTATATTCCATTTTCAGATTCATCATCAATGGTGTGTGTCAACTTGATGCATTCACCATTATTCATTGCCAAATCTTCTGGCCCACTGTTACTCTCGCTGAAAAAGAAATGGGTTTGTATCACTACAAGCAGGATTGATTGTATATTGTTTAACATACCGCTCGCAAAGTTTTCATTCGAATGGAGACGTCACCATTACCGGAGAAGGGCTGGAAAAGTTTGGCCTCTGTTGGCGCTTACGACCTTTGAACAGGGAGCAATCTTTATCGTGTCACACCTGCTGTGACATGGGGCCTCGGTTTTTGCGGTCTCATCCGAAGGACCGCCCCATTTATTCTTACGACATGCAAAGGGTACTGAAGACGTATTCTACCCTGGATTCCCACGAGAAAGATTTATATTGAATTTGTTATAACAGAGACTTTTCGCAATTCACCTTTGAATTAGAACGCTTTATCCGATATAGTATTGCGTTGTGTGACGACACAATAAGACGATTGAACAGTTTGAATGTTTGATGTAATACAACAAGAGTTTTCATTGGCCGATTACAGCCCGCCCACTTTCTCGAGCTGATTCAGGTGACCGATGATAATATAAGATGAACGGACTAGAAAATTACTACCTGGAGAACTGTAGCTCTCTGAAGAAATATTGTGACGGAACAGAGAGCTACAGATCCGTCTCTTATAAAAACTTTCGATTTACGGGGGCACAAAAAGCTGCGCACGGTTGAGGCCTAATATCGCGTTATCGGTGTAGTCTTGTGTTCCTGCCTTGTAAATTCAATATAAAAATATCTTAACATGTTTTCCTACTATACCTGTGTCCAAACATACCTTCAAATATTCATAAAGGCCACACACGACCCACAAAACTAGCAGCTTCAAATGATTTTGATTGTTGACGTAACCATGTTAGGTAGCCGGTCAATTCGAACTCTGTTGCTATTGGTATCTATTCATAAAATTGGTTGTAAGTTATGTATTCGCTCTTCATTAATTATCAACACGAATAATTAATAGAAATTAAAAGATATAGTTTTTGTAAAGGTAAAAAAAGCTCTTGAATAACGAAAATGCTACATAAGCCCATTATGGTACTTAACACTCGTGTGGCAGAGATGGAGACCGGCCCAGACTAATGAAAGCCGCATTGCCATGAGTTTAGCTATTTGAATAATTATCATTTAATGGAACTAGGATGATATATTATTTAAAATATTTAGCGAAAATATTTATGGAGGTATTAGTTCACATCTTGACTCTATTGTGCTAGTATGGAAATGAGCCGGGATTCGAATTGACCGGATACCTAACATGGCTACTTCAACGAATGAAATCATCAAAAGCTGTGAATGTTTGGGTCCTTTGAGGCTTTAATAAATATTTGAAGGTATATTTGGACACAAGTATAGTAGGAAAATATGTTAGGATTTTTTTTTATATTTAATTTATGAGACAACAACACAAGAATACAACTTTTTCTCTTTCTTCCTTTGAAGTTCGTTTCCATCTGGCCGTCATGTTTTCTAATGCTGACTACTCTCGTATAAGGGAATTTGGGCGGACTTATACATATGGACCAATGAGACTTTCTGTTGCATTTCGAAATTGTATTACAAACAGATTCATTTGTGTCGTGTAGTGTCTGGACTATCAAGAACATCCTCTTCAAATTCTCATCAATACAATTTGTATATAAATGATGAGTTAATTTAGTTATCAGTTAAACTTTTAATTACTTCTAATGAAGTAGGTATTCAACATACGCACAAAGTTTGATTGTGCATGTTCGAGTGTTCATGTTGTTTAGTTTTCGTTGTAAACGCTCAAATACGGTATATTTTGATGCAATATGTAATTAATATCTTCTTGATATTACTTATGTAATCTATAATTACTAACTGTGCACAATATGCATCGTAATTTCATGTGGTATGTTTGTACACATTGTTGACAACTTTACCTATGTTTTATATTGGCCGTTCGCCAACTTTCGATCTCGGATGGATGTTTCAACTTTACTTTTGCTATAAGTCATTTCATCAAGGGAATCGGTGAAGAATACATTTTGTGTTATATATTTGGGCTTATTGTTAAGCTCGCTTGAATTTTACATGTCATTTGACCTAGAATTACAAACATTTACTTAGTTTCATTTACAAACTCCTCCATTCATCTGCATGGACCGCAACGCACGGAATACGATTCAACGTTCTGATTGGCTGAAAAATAACCGAGCGCCTCCTGGTACAGTGTAGTTTAGGACGTGGTTAGTATAAAACCAGGCAACATTGAATTATTTGGCGGAGATTGTATCCCAGCATTTGAGGGAAGATCAAAAAGAAATTTGAGAGAAGAAATTTATTTAGAGAAGATGGAAAGGAGAAATGTAAGAAAATTTGTTAAGACAAATTTAATGAGAAGATTTTATAAGTTCTAATATTATGTGATAGATATATTTATTGATTAGACCAGTGTTCCTCCAACTCCAAGATTCCACCAAGTGTTGATTTTTGGTGATAATAGTGACAAAACACTGAAGTTATGAATCAAAGTTAGGTTGAAACTAATCAATTCACAGTTTAAGATGTGAGGTGAGAGAGAGAAATTTATATTTCATGATTTGGGGAATATTTATTCACTTTCCACCAAATTCTCCGATTCCCTCCGAAACATCCATCCTTATTCCTTTTATAGAGAACGGCTATATGATGTCTATATTATGGAAGTTTAATGCAATTTAGTTTAGTTTTATGTTTAATAAATTGTTGAAAGATCATATTCGCCTCTATTTTATATCGTGATATGGTCTGGAGGTACCGGAAGCTAAAGCTAGACGGACCCAGTACTTTTCAAGTACGCAAATTCTCAGTGTCTGTACTGTAACGCAGGGTGTCGGCACAGCAGTCGTCACACAACGCAATACACCGTCGCGGTGGCCGAGAGGTTAGAGCGTTCGCCCCGCATGCGGAAGGCCGGGGTTCGAATCCCGGTCGCGACAGACCCAAGTCGTTAAAACGGGTAGTGATAGTTCCATCGCCAAACGCTCGGCATCAGGTGTGAATGTCACGGGTCCTCGGAGATGACCTTAAAAACGGATGTCCCATGTCATAGTAGGTGTGGCACGCTAAAGAACCCTCACTGCTCGATGACCTAAGCGCCGAGCATAGGCCTAAATTTGAAGCCCTTCTTCGGTCTTGTTGACGTCTCCATATGAGTGAAAAATTCTAGAACGAGACGTTAGCAAGATACAATCAATCAATAAATCGTTATCTTCATCTATATCGGCCAAAGCTTTCTAATTCAAAGGTGAATTGCGATAAACTGAACGTGGTGTAACAGAAACAAAATGTTGAGCTGAGCATTCTATATCCTACTATGGTTTCGAAACTTAATGAAATGATAATGGAAACACGATTAGCGATATAAATATTCAAATTCTTCATGGATATCTTTCGCTGTGAGTTGTGCGAAAATTTACAAAATGCTGCTGAATCTTACAATAGTACAACGTCCCTTGTCACTATACAAACAGTGTATATACAGCAATCAATCTTACAATACAATAGCGCCCCTTGTCACTCTCTAAACTGTGTATATACAGCAATAAATCTTGCAATACACAACGTCCCTTGTCACTATACAAACAGTGCATATACAGCAATAAATCTTACAATAATTACAATGGAGTTCAGACTTTAACATTACTGAAAATATTTCAAAGTATTAAAATTTCACCGAAATGCAAGTGACCTGGAGAGAGTTATGTGTATCATTTGGAGTGACCTTCCTTTACATTACAGCCCGATCCTTTCTAACAGTGAAGGAAAATTCGGAATGTTACGTACCCGAGGTCATGTTAGAAAGCACAAAGGGGCGAGATAAAAAGTCCATTGTCTGACAAAACTAAATTTACATAGTTTTCACCAAGACCACCCCATACCCCCTTCAAAACTAAATATGATGATTGTTGAAACTAATGGATTAACAAACAAAAACATAGGAATATAAAAACAACTCTGTATACCTTTTCTATTGTTTATTCACAAATGAAAGTGTACATTAAAATATAATCTATTAAATGTTTATTACAATGTAATATTATTCCGTGGTTTTTAACAGTCGCTTGTCTTTTTTCCTCACTATTTAAAGTGTAATCTACGTCGGATGATATAAACTTACGGTGGTTTTCACCCCCCCCCCCTCCCCCATCCTAACTATTTGAATTTAGAGTTTTATCCGACGCCGATCGTTTGATCTCACCCCTAACTCCATTTGTTAAGTAAAATTTCTGTTATAGTTACAAAACATATGCTTAGAATTTCAGGTTCACTTTTGATTGACGTGACAGTCATTTTGCAAACTCATTTATGTCGTACTACTACAACCGCAGAAATTGAAAATTCAGAATATGACTAGCTAACGTATCAGGCATTAAATCACAAAATTTCCACCTGCAGAAAATATTATTGATACGGTAGTTCTTGTAAGATTTCCGAAACAGGTTTAAATCTTATGTTGTAACAATATTATACTTCGTATATCAGCTTAGCTAGGTAGCCCAATGCTGAGATCACCTAATTAGTAATGCAAGGGTTCTGAATCCAGCGGGAATCAGGGTTAGAATAGGTCATCAGTACCCCTTGCTTGTCGTAAAAGGCCACTAAATGGGGACGATCCGGAAAAACCACAGCTCCTTGTCACAGCAGGTGTGGCACGTTAAAGATCCCCCCTATTTAAGAGCCGAGCACAAATCTAAAATTTGCAGCCCTTCACCGGCAATGGTGACGTCTCCATATGAGTGAAAAATTCTCGAGCGGGACGTCAACCAATATACAACCAACTACAACAAGGGTCTTGAGTCTGGTCCCTGACTTGTCCAAATAATTCTCCCCCTTCTTTGCTACAATAACTAATAATATCCATGAAAGGTGAAAATAACGAACAGCCATCAATCTCATAGCTCCTATAAGCAATACAAAATAGAGAGTTGGGACAAACACGGACCCCTGGATATACCAGAGGTGTGATCAGGTGTCTAGGAAAAGTAAGTATCATCTGTTGACCGACCACACCCGCTGTGAGCTCTATTATATTGATCAGGTAAACGGATTTAAACATAATACAAGACTCCAGTTACATGTACACAAACCCAAACACGCATCATACAGGACTCCAATTCCATGCACACATACCCAAACACACATAATACAAGACCCCGGTTACATGTACACATACACAAACACACATAATACAAGACCCCGGTTACATGTACACCTGGATATAAAACCCAAACACACATAATACAAGACCCCGGTTACATGTACACCTGGATATAAAACCCAAACACACATAATACAAGACCCCGGTTACATGTACACCTGGATATAAAACCCAAACACACATAATACAAGACCCCGGTTACATGTACACATACACAAACACACATAATACAAGACCCCGGTTACATGTACACCTGGATAAAGACTTCATTTACATGTACACCTTCATCTATATTCAGTTTGTTATTCCCATATACAACCTCCATGTGTTATTAGCGAAATGTTATGGGATTGATCATTCAATGTGTTATCTTCAACTTTCATTGTTGTGTACAACACACTAACCTTTCTGTCATGAGGTCCTTCTCATGTTCTGTGTCTTCCACTTGCTCCAGCAGTTTTCGCTTTCTCGTTTCTGGTAGACGAATTGACAATAAAGCCACAATAATGGTGACGATTCCGTATATCAATAAAGGTGATACTTTCTGCCATTTACCATCCACCTGAAAAACAATGGTTGAAATTGGTAATACAAGTATCATTTTAACTGGAAACGTTGCTGGTGGGTAGATCAGATTTATTTTGTAAACATCACATGTTGAGGAGTAATTTTTAAATACAGTTTCCTTACTTTTAATTGTTTTATTATTGCATGTGTAACTTGAATTTAAATTCAATGCTCACAAGTTGGTACATATAAGGCGAGATGTTGGATCCTACTCGAGCACCACAGCTACAGATTCCCATCACGAAACTTCGGACAACAGTCGGGAACAGTTCCCCCGTGTAGATAAAGATTTCCCCGAATCCGGCAGAAATCCCAAGCTTTCCGATCATAGATAGTGCTATCATTATCCAGTTATGTGCTGAAGAGTTAAGTGTGTTCTTATTAATTTTCATCTGTGATTCAATGAAAGGTGAACATAACAGCGATCAATCTCATTACTCCTATAAGGAATACCAAATAGAGTTGGGCAAACACAGACTCCTGGATACTACAGGGGTAGAATCAGATACATAGGAGGAGTAAACATCCCCTGTCGACCGGTCACACCCGACGTGAGCCCTATATCTTACTTCTTTCATGAATTTAGTGATATTCGTTTGGCATTTAAAAGGAAGAAATCCTCAGCAAAGATTGCTATTGTTTCAAAAATCGAAAGCAAGAATGAAAATTTCCTATACATCGTTTGTTGATGACGTATTTTTGCTCACCACACTTGGTCAAACTATCTGAAAACTCATCGTTGAAGATGGAAATTCATATATCTAACAACCTTATCAGAAATCCATATAAAGTTTGTTTCTGGAGGTGAGGTGGACAATGTGAAAATTTGACACGAAAGATGGACGACCGAAAATTTTTGTTCATAAACTCGTTTGAACGTTAGTCAGATGAGCTGTAAACGGGGTGAATGGGTGTAATCAATGTTCATGAATGAAATATATTCTTTATAGGGTGATAATAACCTTAAAATCCTATACAAAATAAACAATCCACAGTATGACAATAACCCTAACCCGTGGTGATCCGGGTTAGAGTAGATCCTCAGTACCCCTTGCTTGTTGTAAGGAGGCAACTAAATGGGGCGGTCCTTCGGATGAGACCACAAACACCGAGACCCCATGTCACAGCAGGTGTGACACGATAAAGATTCCTTCCTGTTCAAAGGCCGTGAGCGCCGGGCATAGGCCTAAATGTTGGAGCCCTTCACCGCCAATGGTGACGTCTTCCTAAGATTAAATCAAAGTACTTAAAGTACTCGTGGGAGTTGAACATTGTGGAAATTCAGTTAGAACAGATAGCACTGGAAGGGTAGGGGGATAAATGACTGAATATTATCATGATTTTAGATACAAATCAACTGTTGTTATTTTTCAAAGCGTTACAACAGCAAACATGGATAATGGAAGACCCATGGGCCACAACGCTCCTCGAGTAACTGAAGTCGTGTTGTTGTTTTCTAGAATTTCACCCCTTTATATTCTCATGAAAAATGTGACCACATATTATGGCCCAAACATTCAAATCAATATGGTTATCAATGCCTTGCAGTTATGAGGAAGTTTTTTCCCCTGTATATATACATTCAAGTTTAATCCTAGATGTAGCTAATTCTAAGGATTCATTACTTGAAAAGGTAGTCCAATATGCTAAACTGTCACCTGAGTATACTACAGTCCTGTAGAGGATCAATGGAATGGTAAATAATTGTATAATAACTCAAAATAAATGAAATGCAAAAAAATTTAAAAATTGTCCGGCATCGGAAATGCACAAGCCGAGTTGCGCAAGGAATGGGCATAGAGGGAACCGGTAGAAAAGTTTGCAAGAATTATCAAGCAGGGAGCAAAATTTTGCGTACATAAATTTCAGCAGACTTAAATCCTTTGTGACCTTGACCTTTAACCCTTGATCAAAATCAATAGGCTTCTTTGTCTCATCAAGGGCGATAATCCATCTAAGTTTAATTGAGATCCTATAATTTGTTAAAAAATTATAGTGCAGAAAACAAAATTTTCTCCAAATTTCAGTCTATTTATAGCCACTGTGACTTTGACCTTGTGACCCCGGAATCGATAGGCTTCTTGTCTTACTTAATCGATCTAAGTTTGATTGAGATCCTATAATTCGTTCAAGAGCTATGTTGTGGAAAACAAAATTTTCTCCAAATTTCAGTCTATTTATAGCCAGTGATCTTGACCTTTGACCTAGTGACCCCAGAATCGATAGGCTTCCTGGTCTTACTGAGGGTGACAATCCATCTAAGTTTGATTGAGATTGTGTGATTCGTTCAAGAGCTATGGTGCGGAAAACAAAATTTTCTCCAAATTTCAGTCTATTTATAGCCACTGTGACCTTGACCTTTGACCTAGTGACCCCAGAATCGATAGGCTTCCTCATCTTACTGAGGGTGACAATCCATCTAAGTTTGAATGAGATCCTTTAATTTGCTCAAGAGCTATGGTGCGGAAATGAAATGTTGATGCGTGCCCGCCTGCCCGCCCAAAGGCACTTCATCAGATCATAAGCCGAGTTCGACTTCATCGCAACTCCGCTAAAAATGAAACACTAGTCAAATAATGTTATTTATTGCCAAGGTATTTGGGATATTATACTGTGGCTCAAACAGGGGGTGAATGAACCTGACAGTATGGGAAGCATATAGTGGAATCAGACTTGTGATGCTGGAAATCTATAGTGATTAATAAACTATGCATGTACAAGATCCATAACTATTTTTTTTTCAGTTGGTGAGGGAGAATCCTCATGTCTCTTTCATCTGTAGACAAATAAACAATGTGTTTTGACCAGAGCAATTTCTTTTTGCAGCATAAATTCAACATTGTGGCAACTGGGTTAAACTTTGATAGTGAAGTCATACATGGCAGCACCTTATCCCATGCTCTTAAAATTTCTGTTCGACACACACTCATGACATCCACTCAAACATTACAGAGTGCAGCAAAATCCCATTGTAATAGGGGATTCAAAATGGATAACTGGTACAAAATATGGTACATACTATTCAAAAAGGATAATGAATTTGACATATTGATGTGTTGGAAAAGGAAATTCTGACATCGGGGCTCTAAGCGTTTTCAAACATTGTCATTTGATAAAAGTTTTCTACATTTTTAAAAATAGAGATTAATATGTCTTTACATACATAGGTGAGAAAGTTTCCATTATTCCTAACCGAGACATACCATGTATGCGCAAAAAATTCATAAACAAATATCACACTACTCACGTAGAAAATGTGGACCTTACCGTCATCAAGCGCAGCGAAACACGCCATTTCGAGATTTTCGTCGACGAAAGCTCGGTAACAGTAATGAATAAGGTACACTCATTTTGTATCTATTTTGTGACTTTCTTTATTAAAAGGAACAGTTCTCTAATTTGTAACGTGCAATTACTACGTAATTCAATAACTTGAAGCAGTTTCACTTTGCAACCGGATATAAGAAATTTTATTTCGTATTCCGATCCCAATCGAAAGTTGTTGACTGGGAATGACGTGTTTTAATTCAATATACATGTAACATCAAGCATTTTTTATATCACATTAAAAAAAAACCAAATATATACACATACACAATGTTGTAGAGTTATTTCTTGTAAATTTTCTGAGGTTTCGCCACGGTGTCAATAGGTCTTGTGTGCAGTTGTCGTTCGTTTCCCTATCAATGTTTATAGGTGACGCTGCGCTACAAACGACAATTTTCAACCTTATCTTTTATTTTTCTATGTATATCAGTATCAATTTGATCGAATTCTTGTATTCAAATTGATTTGAATACAATATCATTGCATTTACTTACATGTCAATTATCAAAATTAGATTAATTCAGAAAAGTTACATGGATTATTTAATGGCGGATGTTTATAAAAGTTTATGTTCATTTACCTAGGAGTAAATCAGCTGACACAGAACCCCCGCTGACGACCACTATACAAATCAATACAAATTACTGCGCAGAAAAGTGCGTGATGACCCAGGGAGATTGAACATAGTTCAACTCCCAAAAATTATCGAGAAGGACATTGAACATTAGACAATCAATGAATCAGTTGTGAAAAAGTGGAGATAACGAACATTGACAATCTCTTAATTCCTATTAATATTACAAATGAAGAGTAGGGCAAACACGGACTCTTGGACACAGTAGAGGTAGGATCAAGTTCCATTAGGGAGCAAGATTCCGCCGTGAACCATATATCTTGATCAAATAAAATCAGTGTGTAAAGAACGGCCTAACAATTGGTATGAAGCTCTTTAGAGAGCATTCGAGCTAATGACAGGTTGTATTTGATTGATTGTATCCTGCTAACGTCTCGTTCGAGAATTTTTCTCTCATTTGGAGACGTCACCAATACCGGTGAAGGGCCTCAAATTTAGGCTTATGCTCAGCGCTTACGGCCATTGAGCAGTGGGGGTTCTTTAGTATGCCACACCTACTGTGACATGGGTCATCCGTTTTTAAGGTCATCTCCGAGGACCTATGACATTCACACATGATGTCGAGCGCTTGGGGATGGAACTGTCACTATCTGTTTTACCGATTTACGTCTGTCGTGGGTGGGATTCGAACCCCGTCCTTCCGCATGCGGGGCGAACGCTCTAACCCCTCGGCCACCGCGGTGGCTGGAGGTTATGACGGCCATAAAATGTGCGAAATGCTGGTTTTAAATGAGACTGTTGAAACCCTAATCCGAGATTCCTCTGACTCTTAACCCCGCTTTTATTTTGTGACTTCTGCGGGGGAGAGTCAGAGCGGACTCCATATTGAAAAGTGGGAATTCAGCGACACCAGCTGGTGTCGCTGCTTTACCTACCTTTTACAACTTTATTTCGCGGACCCATCTTCCAAGACGCGAGGATTCAGTTATCGGAAGATTATTCTACAAATACATCATGATTAATACGATGCTATCGCCGTTTAAACGATGGAATTTTGTGTTTACATGTGCTGACGTCATGCGCAAAGAAATCAAATGGCGAGGCGGCGACCTAATTCAAGTGATGCTCCATTTGTCGGTGTTAGGGCCGTTTAAACGGCGATAGCATCGTATTAATCATGATCTATTTATAGATTTATCTTCCGTTAACTGAATTCTCACGTCTTGGAAGATAGATCCGCGAAATAAAGTTGTAAGAGGTAGGTAAAGAAGCGACACCAGCTGGTGTCGCTGAATTCCCACTTTTCAATATGGAGTCCGCTCTGACTCTCCCCCGCACATGTCAAATATAAAAGCGGGGGTAAGAGTCAGAGGAATCTCGGATTATTGAAACCCCTGTCACATCAACGTAATTGTCAGTAACCTAATCTTGGCTGAATATTTGGCGTGACGCTAAAATGGGAAGTAAATTTCCAGGCATGAATTATGAAAGACTGACTGCTCCGAGATTCGGTTAAATACTTAGCTGATCCGAGGTTTAGTAGCATACCTCGATTTTAAAACTGATCACAGAAAGAACACAAGAGGTACTGTGAGCAATGCTCACTAAGAATACCCTCGCTAATCCCAATCTCCCAAATGGTGTTGTTAATAGGTATAAATTACTTCTTTCCTGGGTGTAAAAGTGTAAAAATAAAAAAAAATAAAAAAGAAGGGCATGACAAAACCTTGGGTAGTTTCTTCTCTAGGAGTGCACTTGACCTTTTGACCCCAAAATCGATAGGGAACATCTTCGTCCCATGGGTAGTCCATATAGACTAGGGAATCTAGGGGTTTGAGGCATTTTTTGTTGTTAATTTTATAGGTTATTCTTGGTATGCTTTATACATAATAAAATCAATAGATAACAAGAAATAATTGATTTATTTATTTCTATGCACTTGTCTGTAAGTATAATGTCAAATCTACTACTTTGATTTTGTCACAGAAAGGGGCAGGGGCCCGTCTAAATCCATCCCTGTTTACATTGCTGTAGAGTTTATACCAATGTATATGAGATACATGTATGTTCCAGAGAGTGTATTGATCAAAATTATTCATAATACCATTGTGTAGGCTAGTGTAGTATTATTGTTGCTGTTTGTATTTTACAGAATAGTTAAGACAACTGCAATCTATTTTAATGGGGCTAATATGGGAAGTTGACGATGGAGAAGCTGAAATCAACCCGTTTGTCATACAGTTGAGTTTTCAGTTGATAATTTTAAGTCTGACGGCTGATTCATATACACTGGGGAGGGATTCTTATTTATTCATTTAGTAAATATTATTTGTCATAAAGTGGAAACCACTGTGTGTTGTATCCTAGGTCCTAAAATTATGAATTCTCATATAAATCTCAATATAGGAATTAAAACATATATCGATAGCTAAAAGACACTTGTTGTCTTTGAAAAAAAAACCGCTTCGATTGGGCTCGATATTTGCGTAAGCTATTTCTGTAAAAACAAGCGATAAAGCTAAAAAGTAGAGAAAATCAAGCTCATTTGAGTGTTTATTACCACCGTAAATTCTACTGGAAAACACGATTGACGCGCCGACGTCGAATACAACTAGCCATTAGAAGTTCGATGTGATCTGACGCATTATATTGAAATGATTTAATGAATGCAATATATCCAAATGCTCTGTTTTGGAACGAAAACCTCTGTTCCTGGGAGCTAATGATAAAAAGATTCAAATACGTTACCCCTATGCTGCTACTATACTGCGTCTAATTCAAGTCCCTGTGCGTTTTGTCTCGACAGTGACGTTTTTCTTAACGTGCCTACCGCGACATCCGTTTATAGTCTACCTTCAAAATGCCAAGCGTTTGGCAAAGTGGGTATTACTATCTAAATGTTTTTGTCTTAGGTTTGTCGCGACCATGGCACGATCGAGCGGGGCTTGAACTCACAAATCTCCAGGTTACGAAGCTAACACTCTTATCACTGAACTAACATGACTGGTAGGAGCAGAAGGGAGAGAGGAAAGGGACGAAGACGTAGACCTTCTGGTCCTCCCGCTTTTCAAAGTGTACTTCTTTGTAGTGTTAGTAATACTAACCATGAGTTCCCGTTCCATAATAAAGTTTTGTACTCTTGCTAAATACCAGAACCCCAATTACCTACTATGTTCCTGGATGGGACAGACGACAGACAAAGTAAATTATAATTATCGCTACTCTTCGATCACAGGCGATACAAAAACACTGAAAAAGCTTACAGTCATCCCCAAATAGCATTGGAAGCACTGACGCCAGGCACGCTATTCCACTCATAAACATCACGGTGAGATGCATTGGCTTTCGTCCGGTCCTGTCCATGAAGATGCACAAAAAGTAGCCGATAAATTCCACAATGCAGGATAAAGCGAAATTAAGGTACAAGTTGCCGCCTAACTTCCCAATGTGAAGGGTTAACCCGTAGTAAATGAAGGATATCACAAACCTGAAAGATATTAAATACGTTTGAAAAATGTTTTACATCAATTCACAAACATGTAATGAACATATAAATAGAAAGGGAATTTGCTCATGGATTTCATTAATGATTGACACAACGCGAAAATTCCCACATTTATTTCCTTACAAAATACCTAGCGCTGATCATAGAATATCAGATGGGAGTTTGCACAAAGTGGGACCGGCAATTTTTCCGTAAATATACAAATTCAAACTCTAATATGTGTTGTATTAGTCCACAAGTCATTACAGAAAACAGGAAGGAAGCCAAATTTACAGAATAAAGTGTAAATTTTACAGATTAAAGTGTAAAATATATATTAAAAAAAAAAAAAAAAAAAAAAGATAAAGACGTGGCACTAATACGCTTCCGTACAATAGATAATTCAGTTTTCGTGAAGTTACTTTTGCTGTTTCACGGGTAAAGCATGCGCCGATCGATGTATGGGCCCTTGAAACAGACGAGAAGTAATGGTTATCTTCAAGCATCAGAGTAATATTCACATTATCAAATAGATGGGCAGCCCTTCTGTCATGAGTGTGCGGAGCGCACGAGTTAGAGAAAGACCGCCCATCTCTTTGATAATGTGAATTTTACAAGGAGGCTAGAAGATGACCGACTTGTCACATATTTTAAAAGCTTCTCATTTTACATTTATGGAACCATACATTCAATACAATGGTAGATTGCCATAGATGCGTGTGTATATAAAATTTAATACGCTTTACCCGTAAAACAGCAAAAATAACTTAACGAAAATTGATTATCCCTGTCAGTATCAATCACATATTGGTGGCTTAATAAATAATTTTTCAGGAATTTAATTCTATACATGTATTTTGTACAAATGTTTGTACAAACCCTTAACATGTATAACACAAATATCTAACAAATACTGACTGAAAAAAACACGGTCACAGGTATGTGTATATCTGTTACATAACAATTCCTGTCTGCGTCAACGCCCATCATCAATCGGCGCACGCTTTACCCGTAAAACAGTAAAACTAACTTAACGAAAACTGATTATCCCTGGCAGTATGAATCACATATGTATTGGTGGCTTCATAAATAATTGTTCAGGAATTTAATTCTATACATGTATTTATGCAAATGTATAACACCAATATTAAAGTAGGAAAAGAATTAAAGACTTGCATTAGCAAACACTTTATAAAATGAGAGAGAGAGAACTATTTAACATTACTGACTTAAAAACCACGGTCACAGGTATGTGTATATCTGTTACGTAGTAGTTACCCCATATATTATTGTTGGTTATGTGTAGATACCCGATGGGCGTGGTCATAATGACACGAGGGAGCTACGTAGCTCCCGAGTGTCATTATGACCACGCCCATCGGGTATCTGAACATAATCAACAATATTATATGGGGTAAGTCACTTGTACCATAGTTTACTATTATTCATTATATTTTAAGTTAGCTTTCGGAAGCGCGGTCGCCTGTTAATAATATGGTGCCATTTTTTTATCTTTACATTGCACTCTGAACACTATATATTTCTATTAAAATGACTTTCCATCACCAAAAATTGTATGAACGTTAACTATTCTTTTAAAAAACCTTTTTTAAATGCATCTAAATGTTTGGACTGTTGGTTTTAATATTTTTATTTCATATTTACTCATTTTCCAACTACTAGTACCGGCATTTGCTTCAAAGAATTGAAAATAAATACAATTAAAATTCTAAGAAACCATATTTGTTCATTTTTCTGTTTAAAAATTTAGCAACATATTTAATTGATGATGGTAGTTACTCTTAATTTAAAAATCCTATTTGATTGTCTTCAATGTAATAAATATTTTGACTAATTTGGCTAATAAACATGTATATACAATGAATTAAAACAAATCGGTGAAACATAAGCGAAAAAAAAATTTTAATTAAGATTTGTATGGCGCGAAACCATAAAAGAAACACAAGTCTGATTGGCCGCCGCTGTTCTCTCGAACGCGTTCTTATCACGTGACTGGGTCTTTAAATGATACCTGTATTTCTACTTACGTGTTTCTCGACTTGTTCGCACACATGGAGGAGAATAGGGAAATAGAAAGTCTTTGGGACGAAACCATTGACGATATTACCTTGTCTCAAGCTACAAATGAGATTGAGTGCGAACATCTATTTGGAGAACTTAGTCAGAGTCAGTTATCCGTGTTTAATATGGGTGATTTTGATCTGGAGGAACCTCATACAGTGGTCTGGACAGTGATGTGTTGTTGTTTTTTTAGTTTGTGGGCTGGGTTTGAAGAAAATTGTGGGTTATGTAGAGATAGCCCACACTTTTAACAAAAGAAAGCACGCCAAACTATGGTACAAATAACAATTCCTGTCTGCTTCAACGCCCATCATCAATCGGCGCACGTAAAACAGCAAAACTAACTTAACGAGAACTGATTATCCCTGGTAGTATCTATCACATATTGTTGGCTGTATAACACAAATATTAAAGTGGGGAAAGGATTAAAGACTTGCATTAGCAAACTCTTTATAAAATGAGAGAGAGAGTTAGGCCCCGCCCTGGGGTCAGAATCCTACCCCAGGGATCATGAAATTTACAATTTTAGTAGAGGCCCTCCTGTTCTACATCACTATGCATTTAGTTTTTCTTACATGTGTGTGGTTCTTGAGAAGATTTTTGAAAATTGGTCATTTTTGCCCTGTCCCTAAGGCCCCAGAGGTGCAGGAATCCTGAAATTTTCAATTTATCTTCCCGTTGTTCCAAATATCTTTCATACCAAATTTGAAAAGAATTGGAATGATAGTTATCAAGAAGAAGTTAAAAATGTCTATTGTTCACACATTTAACAACTGAACATTTTGGTCCCACCCTGATTCCCAAACCACTACCCCTGGGATCATCAAATTTACAATTTTGCAAAGGACTACCTCTTCTTTCTAAATATCTATTTACTTCAATTTAGTATCAATAGCACTGAAGAAAATGTTATTTAAGTGTTTTACATATAAACACTATATAACAAGTTAGGCCCCATTCTGGGGTCAGAACCCCTACCCCAGGGATCATGAAATTTACAATTTTGATAGAAGCCTTCATGCTCTACATCACTATGCATTTAGTTTCTCTTACATGTGTGTGGTCTTGAGAAGAATTTTTTTTTTGAAAATTGGTCAATTTTGGGCAGCTTTTGCCCCACCCCCATGGAGTCCTGAAATTTCCAATTTATGTCTCCCTTGTCCCAATAATACTTCATACCAAATTTGAAAAGAATTGGACTGGTAGTTATTAAGAAGAAGTTAAAAATGTTCAATTGTTAACACACGACGCACGAAAATCAATTGCAACAAAAATTCGTGACTTTCAGTTGTCTTGGCAAAAGAACAGTCACTGCCTATGTTCAATGCATTTAGTTTGATGAGGTGCTTGGATCTTGAAGCAATCCGGGAACTTTCAGGGTGCAAAGCAAGCACCTTAACCAAGCTCCCGAGACCTACCGTAATTAATATGCCAATTATAGTTTACACAATGAAATCGTAATTCCACGAACCAGTTAAAAAAGATGATTATCCATCTAAGAAGAAGCTTTCTGGAGTGAAACAGTTCTTTCAGGATTTCTCGTACTCCCCGGTCTTCTTTTTCCAATCGAAAGTTGCTTGGTAAGTCTTCAAACTCCACTCCATTAGCTTTAGCAGCTTTTCGTAATATTTTTACGGCCTCCTTGTTTTTTCCTCGGGAGAGGAGCCATCTTGGAGATTCTGGGAGGACCCGTGACCTGTTTTAAAGAGAGATGAATTTCATTTCGTGACAAAACATGCAAATATTACGGGCATTACGATAAAATGTTACGATGAATCGAGGTCACTATTCAGTATTCGTCACACGCTAGCGGAGGATCTATAGCTGTTTTGTTTGGACGTTTCTTTAAAGGATGGTAGATTGTAATGAACAAAATTCAAAAATTCTTGCACCCACCCGCCTCGGATTGTCAAAAAGGGAGATGTGAAGTTAAGCGAATTTCTAGAAAGACGGACAACAAGAGAATATAAAGAAACTATAATCAGTAAGAAATATCTCACCGATTGACCTTGGCCATCGCTTGATAAAAAAAGTCCGCGCGTCAATCAATGTCAATGTTTTCCAGTAGAATTTTTCTCTTGTAATAAACCCTCAAATGAGCTGATTTTCTAAACCTTTTAACGTTATTGCTCGTTGTTAAATTTTCTGTCAACAAACCAATGATACCTAATTTTAGCTATTATATTTGATAAAGATACACATGTATATATTTTCATATCGAAAATCACAATTTAAGGTGCGAGGATACACACAGTGGTTTCCACTTTTGAGAAAAACTTTGCAAAATGAATAACCCCACCACCACTCCTTCAACATGGAAGGTGAAGATAATGAACAGTGATCAATCTCATAATTCTTATAAGCAATACGAAATAGAGAATTAGGCAAACACGGACCTCTGGATCTACCAGAGGTGGGATCAGGTGTCTAGAAGGAGGCGACCGGTCACACCTGCCGTGAGCCCTATATCCTGACCAGGTAAAGAGAGTTACCCGTAGTGAAAATCAGTGTGATAGGAACTGCCTAACAATAGGTATGAAACACGTCAGAGAGCATTTGACCCGATGATGGGTTGTAATGGCAAACTAGATTGTTATAACGACTATAGAATTTGCGAAATGCTGACTTTAAACGAAATTATTGGAACCCCTGCACCATTGACTTGTTTGTCATTAGCCTGTTTCTATTTAAAAACTGACCATAAGCAGAACAAGCTCTTGCGTATCAAATCAATTGATAGATAAAAACACCCTATGTAGGTGATAATGGAATATTGCTACATAAATATGGGAAGTTGACGACGAAGAAGGTGAAATCAATTCGTTTGTCATAAAGTTGAGCAGTTAGTTTGCCGTTAATATCTACTTTCAATAAAACATCTAAGTATGAAACAGAAGTGGATGGCGATGTGGTGTCTTTTATTTTGAGTTCAGAGGGATATATCGGATCGACATATGAATGAAAATATTTATTGTTAAAAGATAATACGTCGTCGATATATCTAAATGTCGAATTGAAGGCCACAGCAAGATATTTTTTTCTCTCACGTAGAAGTTGTTTGAATAAATTCTGCTTCATAGGAATATAAAATTAGGTCAGCTAACAAAGGAGCACAATTCGTGCCCAAGGGAATTCCAACAGGCTGTTGAAAGACCTGATCACCAAAGACTACAAAAATATTGTCAATGAGGTATTCCAGCATATTTTCACCTTCACAGAGTATTTATGCGTGGAATCAGAGTGGTGCTTGTTTAACAAAGTAATTTTTTATATGACTAATCACTAGATAAAAATATTTCCGTTTTTGTTGAAGAAACAATTGTCTATAATGTCAAAAGTCAAGTCTTTAATTTATCGTGAGGAATGGTCATGTTAACATAAGTGTTGAAAAGTCATAGGTTTTGATGTTATTGATTTGCGAAAAGCTTCTCCAGAATCCACATTTGATTTACACCACTTTTGGCATATGTAGTAGCTAGGGCCTAAACGATTCACCGAAATATCGATACTGTTAAATATAAATGCTCGATTCAATACCTCGATTTTCGGTTCGATACACCTTTTTAAATTCGGGTTCGTTTACTCCTTAAAATACATCGGGCTCGACCTCATTTCAATAGTTTGATATACACGAGGGAGAAAATGGCGACGAAGAAAGTGTCCGAGCAGTCTGCTATTGACATTGATATGAACAACAACGAGCCAGTTAAAACTACAGAGCCCACCGGGATGTTACTGTTCGGCGGTATGGAAGCACTTTGGTTTTAGAATTGTCACTGTTAATGGAAGGCAAGTAACTGCACGCGAAAAGACAGTGTGCAGAATTTGTTACAATGACGTTAGCTACAAGGCTGGGAATACTACGAATATGGCAACCCATCTGAAACGAAAGCATGCGATATCTTTAAGTGAGAATATTGTGTCATCAAGTAAAGTTCCCAAACGTCCATCGACTTCAAATGGCGGTAACACTACTAGTACTAGTCAATTAAAGCTGCATGAATTTTCAAGTGCCAAAACTAAGTTCCCATCAAACTCGCAAAAGAGCCGAAATATTACCATGGTTATTGCTAGTTATCTAGCCAGTTTCTACCATAGAAAATATTGGGTTTAAACATTTGATTGACTCATTAGAACCCAGGTATGAGATACCAAGTAGAACACACATAGCACAGAAGGTGATGCCAGAACTTTACTCCAAGGTTAAAAAAAGAATTCTAAGTGATAATGATAAAGCACATTTTATAGCTGTAACAACTGACGGGTGGATATCTCGGGCAGCTCAGAGTTATATAACTATCACTGCTCACTATATTGATGGCAATTTTGAAATTCAGAACCATACCCTTCAAACTAGGCAATTAAATTCATCTCACATTGCTGACAACTTGGCTGAAGTTTTGACAACTGCTGTTGAAGAGTGGGGCCTTAACAAATCTCAACCCATTGCTATCACTTCTGATAATGCTAGCAATATTGTCTCTGGAATTAACAGTATTTCTTCGGAATTTTCCCCTCACATCAGGTGTTTTGCACATACATTGAACCTTGCAACACAAATGGCAATTAAATGTCAACAAGTCGACAGAGTAGCTGGTAGAATCAGGAGGATAGTTTCTTTTTTTCACAAAAGTTCCTCAGCCACATCTATTATGGAGTCCCAACAGGATATGCTTGAATTTCCCAAACACAAGCTAATTCAAGATGTGTCAACACGTTGGAATAGTACTTACGACATGTTTAGCCGGTACACAGAGCAGCAGCCTGCTGTATTTGCAATGCTACTATCAAAGGATATGGACAAAAATCTGAAAGATGTTGTCACCTGGTGAATTGATCTTAGTGTTGAAACCTATGAAAACACTTACAACTCTTATGTGTGACAGTAAACATCCCACCGTATCTTTTACCCCCCCCCCCCCCCCCCCCCCAAGTATGGAGATGCTGAAACAACAAATGGCTCTGAAGGACAGTGACAGTAGTAGTACAGTACGTTTTCCGTCGGGGTTATTTTCGCGAGGAGAAAAGATAGAGGCTTTGTACCTTTGTAAGAGTTTTAATGAAGTTTAGGAATCTATCATAGGTACGGTATCTCATATTCATCCGACCCATTGACTGAGATATTAAATGTGTCGAAAACTGAAGCATGGTTTTGAACAATTTCATCTACGATTACCAAAAGTGGAATTAATGCCAAGTTCCATTGAAATATGGTTGTGATAATAAGCCTTACAAATAAAGACAATGTTGTTACAAAATTTGTCAGCTGGAATCAAAACATATTCCTCATGTAACCTATCTAATTATTTTATTGATCACTTCTGGTTTACTAAACACAGAAGGATAGATGGTGCTGATGTGTCTAATGCGGGAATTTAAAGAGACACTACAGCTCATTTTGCGCAAAATCATGAAATGACATTTTTCTCAGGGCTTTCTCAATTTTTGTTGCATTATTGAATGTATGAACTTTGCGAAAATAACACTTCTTATGTTAAAAATTCTTGTTTTAACATAAAAATTAATACTTTTTGATGGCCTATACAAAAAATATCGAGTCTCCTCCTTCGGTCTTCAGACGCATGCGGATAGACAGTAAACAATGCAGCATGTCGTCCAGTGAGAGAAAGTGTAGTGGATAGATCCAGAATTTTGAAAGATTCTGTGAGAAAAGAGGTAAAAATAAAATGAGATAAAACTCATACGTGAAATAAAATTGACCTTGGGATCAGTATGACCGTTGGAAAACAAAGAGCTAGGAGAAACGATTGTAACTCAGTGGCGGATGTAGGATTTCCGAAGGGGGATGTGAAAGTCCAATATCAGCCAAAGTAATCGGCCATTCTGGGTGCAAAATTTGAAGTTTCACTCACAATTTGTGGCGAAAAAAGGGAGGGGGATTCTGGCCCCCTAAATCTGCCACTGGGACTAGCCGCGAAGACACTGCTTTAAAAGTAAGTGTTATTTTTATCTGAACACGACACGTGTTAACTAGTTGTAAAAACATCGGAGGGTTTCTGTTGAAATAATGATTTATATAATTATAATTAATATTATAATGAGCAGGGAATAATTTTATACTTGAAAGGTGAGTGTGGACCCCTTTGAAGGGGAATTTAAATAATTTCTTACACAACACCTTCGCTGTCATTCAAAACCACGTGATGTAAATAACCATTCAAAAGTCCGAGTCAGCATGAAGAAACCTTTGAATTCCGGATGATCTTCAAAGCGTAGTTTAGAGCAAATTGATGCATTCAATTGTTCAAAATTGTCAGTATCGATATGATTTTTATCATTTTATTAATACATGTTTTTAAAAGCACTTTATTAAAATGTGGAAAATGAGCTGTAGTGTCTCTTTAATATTCCTCTTACACTTTTAATCCATTCTGACAATGTATCAAGTTATTTTTCGTGTAACATAATCTTCGACATAATTCATAATAGAGATGAAGTTTTACCACCTATTGAAAGATCGAGGTTATTTGTATTTAAGACCTTTTAGAATAAGTGATTTGAGGTCCTCATTTTCATCTTTATCGTTGAAAGAAGACAAAGAACACATGGGTGGATAAATTATAGGATGTTCCAATCTAGGCACTGTAACGTGTGTTTATAATTAAGAAGTTGGGATGCATAGTAGACGTTTATTTGTAGAAATACAGGACGTAGACTCTTTTATGACGAAGAATGTTGCTGATGTTAACGTCATGTATTCCTTTGTTTGTAATTTTGAGCTGACGGAACTGGCGGTATGATTCCGAGGGAATATCATCCATGACCCGTGGTTGTTGAAAGAGTCTGCGATTGGCAACATCCATAATCATAGAGTTCAGTTTATATTGGGGTGTTGAAAAATACAAGTATTGAGTAGATGTGGCTTCTTCAAATAACGATTGTAAAACTCTCAATGGAACAGAGTAAAGTTTTGTGCGAATATGATATGGACTAATTATTTGTTGACGTAAGATAAAAGTGAATCAAACGTGGCATCATTTATACTTGGTCTTTTATATGAACGATGTCCATGACTGCATTTCCGTCTTTGAGTCTTTGGAAAGAGTCCCATCACATTCACGTATTTCGAAATGTCGCATTATCTCGAAACCATGCATATAATCCCCTAGCTGGTACTTGATATATCCGAATGGATATGTTAAAATTTCACATAACCTGGACAGTATCGGCACTGTATGAAAATGAATGTTCGTTACAAAACATCCGTGTTAAACCACAGGCACTTTAGGCATGGGTCATGCAACCCTCATCTTATTAATCATTTGTATCTGATATGAGATCGACGCATTTGGTTTTTATTTCTTATATACATTTAAGATCATCCAAAATTTTATTTTTTGTCTCTGTTACGTATTGTTAAGAATTTCGTTGGCAGTGGTTACAAGGGTTTCATCAGTTTCGTGTAAAGTCAGCATTTCGCAAAATATATGGTCGTTATTTAATTTGTATGGTGTGACCGGTCGACAGGGGATGCTTACTCCTCCTAGGCACCTGATACCACCTCTGGTGTGTCCAGGGCTCCGTGTTTGCCCAACTATATATTTATATTGCTTATAGGAGTTATGAGATTGATCACTGCTCGTGATTTTTTTTAATATAGATAGATAGATAGATATTTATTCACTGGCAACTTTAAAAGTTGAAAGTACAATAACTAAGTAAAAAAAAAAACCACATAAGAATATTAGCAAAATATAAACGTGATAAGAATGTACATGAAAAGACAAAGAATAATTTTAAAAGCATTTACATACAATAAAAATATTTGGAGAAAATATAAATAAACGGACGTACATAAGGTAAAACAAAACAACCAAATTAATGAGTCTGAAATAAGGATTAAACGTCTGCTGACTAGCTTTCAGAATACAATGTATGTTTATGTATGCCTTTGGTTTAGTATACACCAGGGTATAAAACTGTTCTTGTAACGGTTTGTTTTAAATATTGGTAAATAATATTTTGAGGAGTTTCTTAGATTATATAGGTTTTCGCGAATGTCAGGAAGGAGGCAGTGGAGTCGATGGGATGGGTCTTCCATATCCTTGAAAAGTTTTAAACATATATTTTTGTGTCTATCAGATAGGTTTTCAAGTCGGGTATATTCCAAAGCTTTTTGGTAGGAGTCTAATGGTCGTATGATCTTGAGAGTACGCTTTTAGATGGATTCGATTTGATCTGATAGAGTAGATGTGAGGCCTGTGGACCACACCGGGCATGCATATTCACCAATCGGTCTTATAAGGGACTTATAAACTCGAAGATCATTTTCGCTTAATCCAGAGTATTTTAATTGGCGTAGGTAGAATAAACGCTTTGAGGCCTTTTCTGTTATGTATTTCACATGTGGTCCCCATTTCAGATCTTCACTTATTACAACTCCAAGTAGTTTACTCACTGACACACGCTTTATTTCTGTACCATTATCCGCACCTTTCTCGTAAATACAGGGTATCTCAGAGTCGAATGCTGTTTGGCGTGTTTCATACCAATTGTTAGGATGCTCTTTACGTCTGATTTTGACTACGGATTACTCCGTTTACCTGATCAAGATATAGGGCTCATGGCGACACCGGTCGACAGGGGACGCGTACTCCTCCTAGGCACCTGGACCCTATTTACTAAAGTTCGTAGACGTAACCGTAGCGTAAATCTAGACGTATCGTACGTTTACGTGTGGGACGGTATTCACTAACAGTCGTAGACGTAGATTTATGTCAGAGATAAGCGTAACTCTACGTGTGCTATACTAGTACACGTAAGCTGATCGTAACTTTAAGAATAAACAAAGCAAAAGGCGACTTGTCATTTTTATCGATAATTTCTTGCGTAAAGACCTTACAAACCCTCTAGATGCATATAAGCTGGTTAGTAATACACAAATTAATTGTATTTATCCAGATTATCGTTTTCTTTGAGATCATCTGCAATTGTGTGACAATTCTCAAAATTTTGAGCCCGATCTAATTTACCTTGTGGCAGATCTCAGTCTGATTTAAAATCAAACCTCTCACTTCACTCGATATACGGACAGTCGCTGCGTGCTCCCACGCAACGACTGTCTGTATATCGAGCAAAGTGTGAGATTTGATTTTGATCAGACTGGGTGGATCTAACCTTGCCTTTAGAAATAATGAGTGGATCTAACCTTGCCTTTAGAAATAATTGGGAAGCTTTTTATTTTAGTCATGCAGGGTATTTAAACTCCTCCTAGGCACCTGATCCCACCTCTGGTGTGTCCAGGGGTCCGTGTTTGCCCAACTATCTATTTTGTATTGCTTGTAGGAGTTATGAGATTGATCACTGTTCGTTATCTTCACCTTGCATTCTAACAATACAATTTTGTGAAATTTGTTTCAGAGAGCAAGTGTGATGCCTACTAGTTTAGTCATGTGTAGACTTTCAATGTTTCAGAGTGCCATTTCCTATTGACTATAATCCTACACGAGTCAAACCTTCATTGATAATACATCTATGAATCTTTCTACCATTCACGATTTGTATGCAATTGACCTTTATATGTGATCAGCTAGGTAAAAGTCTTTGCAGTATATATTAACAAACTCCAAGGATGATGCCTTCACCATACATATATTTTTGTTAAAGCCCCCCCCCCCCCCCCCCCCCCCCCAAATCTCGCTGATAAAAGTTCATTCTGAAGGCTTCTCACATTAATCCGACATATGTACAAATGCTCCCCTTTACAAACTTTAACCCACCAGACAACTTTGTTGACAAGTATTTAAGATTTATTTATATTGTCATCTTTTTAATATCAAGATGTTAAAATTATTCTAGAAATGGAAGTAATACATGTCAATATCAATTTATGGAAAGGGCTTATATAAGCATTGTGCCTGCTGCCTAATCCCATTTATGTATGTATTTTCTATATATATATATACATGTATAAAATACTGTTGAAATCGAAATCAATATCAATATGAAAATTCATCTAAAAATTTATTTATTAACAAATATAATTACATGTACATAATTGTATGCATACCAATGTTTGTACTTAATTTCTTAAACATGTATTGTAACAAATTTTATTTTGGTGATTATCAAACTTTTTAAAATTTTTTTTACTGTCAAATGTCCATATGATATAAATGAATAAATATATATATATAAGATGACATCAATGTAGCAGATGGACCATCAGCATGGATTGGGCAGTGGGTAAAGTACCAGACTACGGGTCATGGGTTGGATTCTCAATCCTGCCATATATTTTTTAATCATTCCTCTGCTCGTCCTTTCACACAATCATGGCAATGGAAGATGAGCATTTCTCGGTTTCGAAAAAGATTTTTCAGGCCATTACAGCATTGTACCCATAGACCTAAAAAAAATAATAGTATTGCATTGATTTAAATAACTGTCATTAGACTGCAATCAAATTTCACAAGGCTTGAAAAATACATGCAACATAAAGGTTGATAAATCATAATACTGATTTTATTGTATATTTATCTACACCATATCTGGGAAGATATCAGCAAGTAGCACCTACACTTTCTAATTTCAATGATTTATAACCCAAGAGCCCATATTAAGAAAAAGATTTCAAATGACCCCAATGTCAACTTTAGTATTTCTTCATTACCCATTCCCCTTGTAATGAAATTGGCTTCTTTCCAAAACATAAATAAATACTCTTTAACCAAGAATGGTAAGTTTCAATTAAAGACATACACGTTTCTAAATAAAAAATAATTTTTCGTGATATTTCTGGTACAATTCACTTGCATTCTATTTTGTTTCTACAAAATTCTCAGGTTTGATTTAGTCTAGAGTTAATATATGTTGATAGTTCCTGGTTGTGGCAACTAAAAATGTAATATCAGCTGATATGTACTACAGTATATAAATGGGATTTTACTGTAGCAAAGGTGAGAAATTTTTTTAGCACAATTGAGTATTGAACCTGGTACACCTTTGCATTACTAGTTAGGTGATCTAACCACTGAGCTACTCAGGCTGATGTGTAATGCATGGTAGTACAACAGTATAAATTTAAAGGGGCATATTTGCTGTGAAAGTGATGGCAACCATTTTTATCTCTCAAAATCTCCCAATGGCAAAGGAATATGTATTACTGACTAAATTTATATTCGCCAAAAAGGTGAAGAGATGCTAGACAGACAGGTACAAAACATGGAAAATAGACAAACTTTGATCATAAATTTTTTTATGTTCTTAAGTCTTTGTCTAAGGTTTTAATAATCAATGCATTAAGAAAATCATTACATGCACCATAATTGATTTTCATTTTTTAAAACTTTATAAGTACATACATACGTACATACATGATTAGGTGTACAAACAGGATATTCTTACATCATATATACAACTGTATGTTCTTGCACCCCAATCCTAACCCTGAGACATCATGGAAAAACTTTCAGGAGAGGACATGAAGAGAAATGCATCTAAATCAAGGAATGCTGCTGTCTGTTTGCAATTTATTTCCTGACCACCTTTATGACCCTTTGAAAAATAATAGAATTCAGTTAACTTGGATATCTGGTGCATGCTACATGTATATCACACCTAATATCTCCAATAAATATATAGTCAATGTTATTCTAAATTAAATAAATTTAGAATGTACAACTGTATTTGAATGCTATTTTGTTTCACAATATTTTCTAAAAGTTTTACACATGGATGTGCACAAACGATAATTGAAATGATGCTAAAAGAGACTGTAACTGTTCTCATCTGGTATCAAGTCCATTCGGCCTATCTACCTGTTCGCCCAGAGTATGTATTGTTAAAGCAATAATAATTTTCATATTTTATAACCAATGGAGGGGCACATACAAATCACACATTTTAGAATTAGTGCCTGTATATCTATTTTTTAGATTCATCCCCCCCCCCAATATTCTTGTTTTTCTTTTTACAAAATGATGTGAAAGCATGTGCGTACTTGTGTACAGGTAGCTATGCTACTGCTTTGATCTTGTCCCAGTCATGAAATAAAAAAATGGGATAAATAATTTTGAATTTCAATTATGGTATTGTCAAAAGTTTGAAGTTACCATGTACACAAATGAGCTTGTGTCTTAATGTGTAAATAGTGGGCACATATAAATAACTAACACATATGTATATGTGCTCACTATTTAGAAATTCAGATCCAAGCATTATAGCAGCTATATAGGTGGAGAACAAAATGGACAAGGAACTGAGACCCAAGCAAATGTGTGACATGTACTGATTCCGTTTTAAGTCAATTTGACATTATTTAGGGGCCTTGTGACGAGTAGTCAGTGGTAAAACAAAGGTTATTTCTACACAAACAACTTAACTTACTTGTCAGTCCATGCCGACTTCTTTTTGAACACGTACAGCATCGCAGATCCATGCACAAGTCAAATGCGTTAAATTTGATGAACCTTCCATTTGAATTTGTAACCAACACTGAATAACGGTACAGTTGATCGACATGCCGTAGGCAGGCATACGTGTACGTTGAAATTCGTTGCTTTCTCACAAGGTTCTGTGTTCTTTTTCGTCATAATGCGGCGGTAGCGCAGGGGATTCAAAGTAGATGAGCAAATTCACACTTTTTACGCTTCGAAGTGAAAATAGTCATTGCGCACGCGTAAGTGCAATCGTACATTTAAGAATTCGTAAGTTACGTTTGCGGATACGAACGGTTTTGTGAATACCATTTTACGAGTACGTAACTCTAATCTTAAGTCAGACGTAAATCCTACGTTTACGTCTACGAACTTTAGTAAATATGGGTCCTGATCCCACCCCTTGTATATTGCCCAACTCTCTATTTTGTTTTTCTTATAGATTGATTAAAGTTCGTTATCTCAACCTTTTATCCCTTTTGTTTTTCTAAAATTATCATGACCTAAAATTTAGTATCAAGATATAGATGATACCATTAGGGGTGTTGTATATGAAGTTTGCCTTTTGTTGTGAGTGACCAAAATTCGTGTACATTTTAAGCAACGGAATGAAGAAACGTAACGTTATAAATTGATACACAGTATTCTAGCGTCGGAAACGTCTTTTAAAATATTCACAACCTCGTGTGAAGACTTCGCAGTAACTATATGTTTGAAGATCGCTTGATGACGTAATGGATATCATAACCGAGAATGAACGTCTGGTATTTTGAAGATCTGTAGGTTAACCTTGGAAAATGACATTAACCTACTATCACATTAGATGTAAAGCATAACGTACCACCAGTAACACATTGTAGACACCATCGGAACAGCAAGTGCCAACTGTAGCCATCGCCAGTCTCGAATGAAATATGCAAATATCAGGAGCAGAAACTCTCCAAAGACATACACTTCTAAAATCACTGTTCCTGAAAAAAGTCTCTTCGACGGTCCAACCATTTCCATCCCTGCAAGACATGCCATATACTGGTTACATTTTACTTAGTCATTCTAGAAATATTCCGTCAATTTTATTTTTCCTTCATACATCATAGGAAATTACTTTTCGTTATTTGTTCTCACTATTTGTGATGTTAATTTCATGCACAAGAAGTAATTTATTTATGTAAAACTTATACGGTACCAATTTTGATGCACCAGATGCGCATTTCGACAAATAATGTCTCTTCAGTGATGCTCAACCGAAATGTTTGAAATCCGAAATAACTATGAAGTTTTAGATCTAAATATAGCCAAAAACAGCGTGCCAAACAAGTGGGGCCAAATTCGTCCAAGGATAAGAGCTATGCATGAGGGAGATAATCCTTAATTTTGAAATGAATTTCTAAATTTTATAACAGCAATTAAATATACATCCGTATTTTCAAGCTAGTAACGAAGTACTTAGCTACTGGGCTGTAGAGACCCTCGGGGACTAACAGTCCACCAGCAGAGGCCTCGACCCAGGGGTCTTAATGTAAAACTTATACGGTACCAATTTTGATGCACCAGATGCGCATTTCGACAAATAATGTCTCTTCAGTGATGCTCAACCGAAATGTTTGAAATCCGAAATAACTATGAAGTTTTAGATCTAAATATAGCCAAAAACAGCGTGCCAAACAAGTGGGGCCAAATTCGTCCAAGGATAAGAGCTATACATGAGGGAGATACCATCCTTAATTTTGAAATGAATTTCTAAATTTTATAACAGCAATTAAATATACATCCGTATTTTCAAGCTAGTAACGAAGTACTTAGCTACTGGGCTGTAGAGACCCTCGGGGACTAACAGTCCACCAGCAGAGGCCTCGACCCAGGGGTCCTAATGTAAAACTTATACGGTACCAATTTTGATGCACCAGATGCGCATTTCGACAAATAATGTCTCTTCAGTGATGCTCAACCGAAATGTTTGAAATCCGAAATAACTATGAAGTTTTAGATCTAAATATAGCCAAAAACAGCGTGCCAAACAAGTGGGGCCAAATTCGTCCAAGGATAAGAGCTATGCATGAGGGAGATAATCCTTAATTTTGAAATGAATTTCTAAATTTTATAACAGCAATTAAATATACATCCGTATTTTCAAGCTAGTAACGAAGTACTTAGCTACTGGGCTGTAGAGACCCTCGGGGACTAACAGTCCACCAGCAGAGGCCTCGACCCAGGGGTCATAATGTAAAACTTATACGGTACCAATTTTGATGCACCAGATTTATATGTGAATAAAAATGGCGCACTTAAGAAGGTTGCAATATTTAAGATATCAAGTGCATGAGTATATGGCGACCTAACATGGCTACATACACAAGCGAATTTTATTGAAGCCATCAGTTCTTATTTCAAAAGAGTTGTTTTTATAAAGAATGCCATGGGTATGTTTTGACACAGCTTCAGTGAGAGAGTATGCTAGGATTTTTTAAACACATGAAGTGGATCGCTACAGGAAAATTTATTCAATGCCTCAATATTTTCATTTGCCGATGCAATTCCTTATATGACAATACTATTGAAATTTCGTATAACATAACTCCCGTGGGGATCCAGGTTAGAATAGGTCCTCAGTACCCCTTGCTTGTCGTAAGAGGCGACTAAATGGGGCGGTCCTTTGGATGATACCGCAAAAACTGAGACCCCGTGTCACAGCAGGTGTGGCACGATAAAGCTCCCTCCCTGCTCAAAGGCCGTCAGCGCCGAGCTTAGGCCTAAATTTTACAGCCTTTCACCCGCAGTAGTGACGTCTCCATATGAGTAAAATATTTTCGAGAGGGACGTTAAACAATATTCAATCAATCAATAGTATAACATGAAGTTGGTCACGTGATCAGTCTTTTCTTGTGTATGAATACAATCACCGCTTCAAAAGGCAGGTACTTTCACCTTGCTTCTTGCTTATGCAATGCAGTGAGGGATCACCACAACTTTAAAAGATATAGAGTGCGAGTACAGATTGGCACCCAAAATGACTGAATATTTTGACTAATAACTTTGCTTTCACATGCCCCCTTCAGAAATCCTGGATCCGCCCCTAGAATGACTTCTTAACACAAACAAAATTTAAAAAAAAAACGCATCAGAATATCTATACAGAGTTTATTTTGTAAACAGATAAAAATTTCATCAATCAACACAACAGACATTAAACATACCGTTCAGTCTCACTTTAAATACCGTCTATAGCTAGGCCTAAAACTGCAACATTGCGAGGACTTTGATATTGAAAGCGAAGAAATTGAGTTAGATCTATAGAACTTCATGAAGATGATAACCTGTTGTTTCTAGGCAACAATTACGGGCATGCGCGAGGCATGAGGCTCGAAAAATTATGTCCACGTCAGGGCACCGCTGTGAGTCTTCATTAAAATCCTATAAGAGAAATATCGCAAGTTAACAAAAAATATCTAATTGTTCGTATTTATTTTCTCTTACACACCCTGAAGGTAAAAAAAACAATTTACCTGCACTTCGTTTGAATCTGTCATGCATGGCTACAACCACGGATCCTAACGATGAACATGCCGTTATTCAAAACTAGCAAAAACCTGAAGAGGAGCTTAACGTTAACTTGATCCATCTATCTTCCGTCAATTCCCTCAGATCCTCTGAATTTCTGTCGAAATATGTGTGCAACAATTGCGTTTTAAACTTCATGCATGTCAACGCCACTGTTTCCCATCGCTGATCGCGACCAAATCACATCACGGATGTAGTTTACTCCGCTCTTTTAATCTTCAATTCAGTTGACTTTATGCTCTAAATTAATTTCATTTTACACCTCTTTCGTCTTATTTTAACCTTCTAAATTATTTATATATTATATTCTCATAGATATTGTTTGTAATTACCGAGTTTACTCAGGTGACCTAAAAATCTCATTTACACATGTAAATGATTAATTTTATTCCATATTTTCTCGAAACCGGCGTATTGTCACTCAAATTTGGTTGACCATTAGAAATACTATCGTCAGGCATTGTAAACAATAACAAGAGGCCAGGGGCCTTATAGGTCACCTGAGTATCATGTAACAACCTTCCAATGTTTGAATTAGGTTTGTGTTTAAATATAAGAATTTTACTTTTGGATGGAAGAAACATTGAATAGCTATGTGGTCATGAAGTACATGTGTCATTTTTATGTTCAATCAATAATCCTTTTTAAAAAACCTAGGTCTGAGACATCATAAAGAAAAGGGTTATTTACTCCTTAGATAAAACCAATATAAGAAGATTTTCAAAGAATTTCTACGTTTTCACTATATGAGCAATAGAGCCCCACCCTAACACAAGAAAGAACCCCTGCCCCAGGGGCCATGAATTTCACAATTTTGGTAGAGGGCTCAACGTTCATTATAATTATGCCCACAGTTTGGCTTCTTGATGTCCAGGAGTAAAGAAGATTTTTTAAAATTACACTCATTTTGATGGTTTTTGCCCCACCCCTCAGGCCCCAGGGGGGCAGGGACCACGAATTTCACAATTTTTGTTCCCCTCCACCCACAGATGCTATATGCCAAAATTGGTTGAAATTGGTTCAGGGGTTTCAGAGAAGAAGCTGAAAATGTTCAAATGTTAACGCACGACGAACGACGACGGACAAAAACAGATAGCAATAGGTCACCTGAATGATTCAGGTGACCTAAAAATGGACGAATAAAATTTTGGGTAATCGGGTCTTCCATCAGTCAGATGGAATTCACTTGTGCTCCTTTAATAAATTGTTTTTATATTCTTACAAGTCAGAATTTATTCAAAATTATATCTCTAAATCATCTAAATGTCGAGTTTTGACTGCGGGTTACTTTGTTTGCCTGATCATGATATAGGACAACGGTCGCGGTAACTCAGTGGTCGTGAATTCGACCCCCGCTCGTGTTATAGCCGCGTCGAACCTAAGACGTATATCTAAGTAGTAATTGCTCCTTTGTCAATCGCTCGGCATTAAATACCTACACTATAATTGCGTTGTTATGGACCTCCAATTCCAAATAAAATTACAATTCCGAAAATTCCATGATACATGAATTGATTTTATCTTGTTTAACGTCCCTCTCGAGAATTTTTCACTCCTATGGAGACGTCAGCAAGACTGGTGAAGGGCTTCAAATTTAGGTCTATGGTCGGCGCTTACGGCCATTGAGGAGTGAAGGTTCTTTAGCGTACCATACCTGTGACACGGGACATACGGTCATTTCCGAGGACCCGTGACAATCACACCTGATGCCGAGCGATTTGCAATGGAACTGTCACTTCCTGTTTAAATTACTTAGGTCTGTTGCGGCCGGGATTCGATCCTCGACCTTCCGCGTTCGAAGCGAACGCTCTACCCTTAGACCACCGCGGCAGTCTGAAGCGAACGCTCTACCCTTAGACCACCGCGGCAGTCTCCATAATATAAAAAGAAATAGAATATGTTCAACAAGGTGGTTATAATTAGATTTTTTTTTTCGTAGTAGAATTACAGAATACCAAGCTCTGGACTATGACTGATAGATTAATTGTATATCGTTGAACACCCCTCTCAAAAATATTTCAGTCACATGGATAGGTCACCATTGCATGTGAAGGGCTGCAATATTTAAGGCTATGCTCGGCGCTTACAGCGTTTGAGCAAGAAGGGGTCTTTATCTTGCCACACCTGCTGTGACAAAGGCCTCGGTCTTTGCGGTCTCATGCGTAGGACCGCCCTATTTAGTCGCCTCTTAACGACAAGCAAGGGGTACTGAGGACATATTCTAACCCGGGTTCCCATGGGACTTTGGACTATGCTTACCACTATGGTCAACTAATATGAAATTGTAATTTCTTTACCGATTATAAAGGCTCCATGATAATACGACAGACCGCACGTTCCATCAAGGAACCGGATGATAATTAACATCACTACGTTGTTGGAAAAAGGCATGATGATGTTAATAATGAACTGGAAAGTGGTAGCGAAGACTATCATCTTCCGTCTTCCGATCCTGTGAAACAAAACAAAACTAAAATGTATTTAGCATTGTAAAACATTTTGACGTAATATTCTGTGACTCCTAAACATTATGCCTTTCATATTATATAACAAGGTGAAGACTAGGAAGAATTTTTTAGCGAACTAAAATTGATGCCTCCTTTACATAGTTTTTTAAAAACATTATTTAGGGATCATCTTTCAAGTGGAAAATTAAGACTGGCAGTACATAACATTCGCCTATATGTATATGAGCTTCAAACGAGGAACAGTGTTGTGAACATATGGTATTGAATTAAACTTACAAATATACTAAATAAAAAAATGTCTAGACAAAAAAATGCTCCAAAAATTCTATTATTTGACATTAACATAAAATGTCAAAGGTCAGCAAAAATGGCACATAGCACCCTTATCACGGTATATCCACATAGCAATTATCAAAGGCCTATGTCAAAAGACAAAAAGGTTATGGTCTGGACCAAAAAAAATTGTCAAAAAAATCGATCATTTGACCTTTACAAAAAGAAAAGGTCAAGACCAAAGGTAATAAAAAATGGCACGTGAGACTATCTTATCATGGCATAGATAGAATGTTCTATCGTTAAAATGATAATGTCCTACGGACCCGATTTAACGATAGAATGCGTCCTATATACCTGCAATGTAGCAAAATGAAAATTGCACAGTGCATGTTTCGGTAAAATTATGTAACACATCACTCATATGCATTTGGAAAGTTATCTTAACGACCCACTTGGGCCGTTCTTATTTGCAAATTAGGTAAGCGTTCGTTTTTGGAAAACAGCATGCAGCAGGGTGTTCCGATGGCAGTTTCCGGTAAAATGGCAGTCAGTTCGAATCGAGAAAAGTGACATTTCAAAGTGTTGAGTTTACAATATTATTATACGATTTTTTACAGTGTTAAGGACTTACAAATTACCAATGAGGTTAGTTGTATATAAATTTAACTTTAAATGTACGCGTTTATTCTTTGATAAGTTTAAAATCGTTTTGGAGCGATTCCGCAATTTTCTGCTACATTACGGGTATATGGGAGGTATTCTAACTGTGGTGAGGGCCTGTCCCGAGACACAGTTAGATTATTCTAACTAATCATGGCATACCTACATACCAAATATTAGAGGCCTAGCCCAAAAACTTTATTATTTGACCTTGATATTAAAGATCAAGGTCAAAGATCATAAAAAATGCACGTGACACACTGTTACATCATGTATGTCAAAAGAGAAGAAAGTTATGATCCGGACAAAAAATTCTATTATTTGACCTTTACAAAAAGGATCAAAGCCAAAGGTCATCAACAAAGGCAGGCGACACTGTCTTATCATGTTATACCAACATACCAAATATCAGAGGCCTCCTAGCCCAAATTTTTCAAAAAGAAATATGCCCAAATAATTGTATTATTTGACCACTAGATGATAGGTAAAATGTCATCAAAATGGCACGTGACACACTGTCTTATGGTATACCCACATACCAAATATCAAAGGCCTATGTCAAAAGACAAAACAATTATGGTCTGTACAACAAAAATGCCCCCAAAATTCTATCATTTGGCTGTTACATAAAAGGTCAAAGGTCATCAAAAATGGTATACGACACACTGTTTTCTCTTGGTATACCCACGTGCCAAATACCAAAGGCCTATATCATGACAAAAAAGTTTAAATCCTAAAACAATGTACAAGAATGCCCCTGTTTGAGCCAGACACATTACTACTAATTATTACATCCACCGAATCCATATCTGAGAATAAGCAAAACGAAGAACATAATAATTTTACTTACACATCTGCCAGCGGACACAATGTCAGCGTGGCGAAAACAAATCCAAAAAAGTATGCAGATACGGACAGCGAATGTAAGTAACTGTCATCACAGACCAGGTTAAACTGAAAGACAAAAAACCGTGTTACTGTCACGAATGCAAGTAACTGTCATCACAGACCAGGTTAAACTGAAAGATTGTATTGATTGATTGTATCTTGCTTAAATTCTCTCTCGAGAATATTTCACTCATATGGAGACGTCACCAAGACCGGTGAAGGGCTTAAAATTTAGGCCTTTCCTCGGCGCTTACGGCCATTGAGCAGTGAGGGTTCTTTTACTGTGACACGGGACATGTTTTAAGGTAATCTCCGAGGACCCGTGACATTCACACCTGATGCCGAGCTTTTGGCGACGGAACTGTCACTACCTGTTTTAACGACTTAGGTCTTTCGCGGCCGGGATTCGAACCCCGGCCTTCCGCATACGGGGCAAACGCTCTAACCAACAAACTGATAGAAAAAACATGTGAAACTGTGTTACTGTTACGAATGTAAGTAACTGTCATCACAGACAGGGCAAACTGAAAGAAAAAAACACAACTATGCTAAGGTCACGAATTAAGTAACTGTCATCACAGACCAGGTTAAACTGAACGAAAAACATGTTAAACTGTTACTTTTACGAATATAAGTAATTGTCATCACAGACCAGGTTAAACTGAAAGAAAAACATCTGAAACAGCGTTACTGTTACGAGGTATATAGATATAGTAATACTATCTGTAGAGTGTGTTACTGTTACGAGGGTATATATATTGTTACGGTTCAGGACTTCACTCATTAAATACACTACTTTATACCTATACAACATTAAACTGACCTGATAGCAGATGCAACTTTAGAATTATTCAATTAAATTTATATCGTTTATTACAATGTTGTGATTTTCATTCATACTAACCGCTTATGATAGAATATTATGAACCCTGAACCCGATGTTTAAAACTCATTTATAAGCAAAATATGAACAATAGAAATGAACTACAATTGATTTTATTGAACTTGATTGCTTTGATTCACATATTGTTATGAAATATGTTAAGTTTATATTGGTACAACGTTATTAAGTAATATTTACAAATTTAACGCGCTAGCTTAGATAAACGTATGACGTTATCAGTTTGAAACGTTACTACGTCATAACAACAACCGGTGTAAATAAAAGACAGCTGTTTGGAGAGAGAAGATCAGTCAACTGCAGAGAGAGACTCGGTACACTTCAGAAATAAGATAGTGGTAGGTAACAAATAGTACCAAGTTTAGGTTACATGTAACTACATATTTATTAGAGTGACATAACGTTTTTATAGTAATTTGCAGGCCCTTTTAGTAATGGGAACGTCCTGGATTGGTTCGTCACTGTATACTTAACTAAATAACGTTGTACCAACCAAACGAGTTACCATTGTATGTGTATATACAATTTGACCAAAGGATCGTCGCAATAAATGTTATAAACTTTATAGAATATTATTCTTATACATATGACTATCAAGTGAAGATATTATTTCAAAGTGGACCTTCAATTGGTCATCGTTCGTCATAAATTGTGGTCAACCAGAGTAACCATTTCTACCTTGACAATTGATTAAAAGATAAACAGCGGCCCATGATTATGTAACTACCCCATACTCTCGGTTTCGTTACATTGGTGGCAGCGGTGGGATCAGCTGTTTTAAAAAAAAAGTGTAACACTAAAATCGTTACAAAAATGTCAAGGAACAAAGAAATTGTTGAAGTAAGTGACCATAATATAGAAGAACAAGGAGAATTCATGGAGGGTACGCCGAGCAGAGCAGTTCTTTTGCGTGTTAATCATAATGAGGACCAGATAGGCGACGGTAGCGGTGTTCATTCAGGTACACAGGATAGTTTACACGCAATTCTACATGAAATAAAAACTTTGAAATCACAAATGAGTTTATTACAAAATCAAGTGAGATTAACAAGTGATGACACGCGGCATATAAATCAAAATAGGGTGCGCTTTTGTGCCAATACCGCGTGTGAAAATGACCAGTTACACAACGCACATCAACTAGATGGAAGTACATCTATACAAAATTCATATGATGAATCTCGTGGTTATGAACATTCCAGAACAAGTTGGTCAAATCCGACAGTATCGCACAGCTTTACTAACAACGCTAGAATCAACGAATTTCAGCCGATCATGCGCCCGTATGAAAATTCAAGGGAGCGAATCTACGACTACGATGTACGAAACGATGGTCACATAGGACAAGTCTCATATCATGGATTCAGACGTACACAAGAATCAAAGGGGAGAAAACCTACGACATTCGATGATACCGTGAATTGGAAAGACTACATCGTACATTTCGATATGATCGCTGATTTAAACTACTGGAATGACGAAAATAAAGCACTAGAATTGGCTACAAGTCTACGTGGTTCGGCATTAGCGTTCTGAGTGATCTAAGATCAGAATATCGATACAGCTTTCGACATCTTGTATCCGCATTATGAGCGAGATTTGACCCAGAAAATCAGACGGAGATCTACAAAGCACAACTGAAGAGCCGAATACGGAAGAAAAACAAATCTATCACCGAATTAATGCAAGATATAAAGCGACTTGTAAGGATGTCATATCCAAATGCACCTCTAGACTTCCGCGACCAGATAACCAAAGACTCGTTCATTGAAAGTTTAAATGAGCAGGATATGGAGTGGTCAGTATTTCAAGGAAGACCCAAAAACCTAGAAGACGCAGTGCGGCTCGCATTAGAATATGAAGCCTTTCAACAAGCAAGGGGGAGACGAAACAAAGTTACAGTGCGTATGTAAAGAGAGGAACCAGCGTATGCAAATGAAAATACGGACAACAGACCCCAAGTAGCTATGATCAATCAAAATACGAATAAGAAGTTTAACAAGAAAGGTCCCTGTTTCTACTGCAAGAAAGATGGTCACATCAAAAGTGAATGCAGGCTACTACAAGGACACATAAAAGCCGGGAAATTCAGAAACCAAAGAAAGCCAGATTCTGCGAATAGTGTGACAACCAAAGAATCAGAAAACCAGGAAAACGTACAGTAGTTGGCGTTGACGGCCAAACGTCAACTACACAACAGAGAGGGCCACAAATCTTAGAAATGAGGGGTTCAGATAATAACTCATTAACAATTGATGTCCTGATTTACAGTATCAAAATTAACGTTATTATTGACACGGGTTCGTCTATCACAGTGATTCATCCAAAGAAATATTATGAGATAGATAGATGTTTGAGACCTAAATTATCTCCAAACTATAGTAACTTACGAATGGCAAATGGTGATATAGTGGTACCAGAAGGTCAGACTATACTTCAAATTTGTATCAACGGGGAAATAAAAGAGCATAGAGTAATCATAGCCGATATTGAAGCACAAATGATATTAGGCTTCGATTTTCTCAGAGAGCATAACTGTCAGTTACACTTGGGTGAAGGAACTCTTACTCTGGGAAACAAAAAGTTATCATGTGAACTAAACAATGAACAAAATTCCGTGTTTAAAATTTCCGTACAAGAGACATTGTCTATACCCCCTAGAAGTGAGATGATAATTGAAGGTAAAGTCGACCCAAATTTAAATAATAAAGAACTTCTTTTAGAAGGGACAAAACATGATCTCCAACAATCAGGTTTATTGGTTGCCAGATGTCTAGTTAAACCAAAAGATGGTAAGGTACCGATTCGTGTCATGAATGTCAGTGACCAGGAACTGAAATTGTACAAGGACACCTCCTCAACTATAGCAGAATTGGAACCAAATGTAAGCGAATTACAGACTGAGAATGTCTGTGATAAGCCAGCTATAGACACAGATCTCACGACCTACATGAAACCATGGGACTCGTGTACCAAGAACCTGACTCCTGAACAACGGAAATCAGCATTTAACCTTCTGCAAAAACATCTTAATGTGTTCGCTAAACACCACTCTGATTCCACGCACAAGTACTCTGAAGTTGAAATAAAAAATATGCTAGAGTTCCTCATTGACAATATCTTCGTGGTCTTTGGTGATCAGGTTTTCCAACAGTCTGTTGGAATTCCCATGGGCACGAATTGTGCTCCTTTGTTAGCTGACCTGTTTTTATATTCATATGAAGCAGAATTTATTCAAAAACTTCTACGTGAGAAGAAAAATCTCTCGCTGTGACCTTCAATTCGACATTTAGATATATCGATGACGTTTTGTCTATTAACAATGATAGCTTTCATTTATATGTCGATTTGATATATCCCTGTGAACTCGAAATAAAGGACACCACAGAGTCGTCCGCTTCTGTTTCATACTTAGATATTTTATTGAAAGTAGACATTAACGGCAAACTGACAACTCAACTGTATGACAAACGGGATGATTTCAGCTTCTCCATCGTCAACTTCCCACATTTATGTAGCAATATTCCATTATCACCTGCATATGGTGTTTATATTTCTCAACTGATTCGATATGCAAGAGCTTGTTCTGGGTATAGTCAGTTTTTAAATCGAGGTAAGCTACTGACAAACAAGTTGATGGTACAGGGATTTCAACAGTCTCGATTGAAGTCAGTATTTCGCAAATTCTATGGTCGTTATAACGATCTAGTTCGTCAATACAACCTCGCATTGGGTCAAATGCTGTCTGACGTGTTTCATACCGATTGTTAAGCCGTTCTTGGCACACTGATTTGACTGCGGATAACTCCGTTTACCTGATCAGGATATGGGGCTCACGGCGGGTGTGACCGGTCAACAGGGGATGCTTACTCCTCCTAGGCACCTGATCCCACCTCTGGTGTGTCCAGGGGTCCGTGTTTGCCCAACTATCTATTTTGTATTGCTTGTAGGAGTTATGAGATTGATCACTGTTCGTTATCTTCACCTTGCATCAAAGTCCGACTTAGGAAGAACCAATATTGTGTCACACAAAATTGACACAGGGGATGCGCGACCAATTAAACAACAACGTAGACGAATACCTCTTCACAAGAAAGAGGCAGCCAAAGAAGAAGTTCAAAGAATGCTCGATGCAGGTATAATAGAACCATCATCCAGTGCCTGGAGTGTACCGATTGTATTGGTAACTAAAAAGGATGGAAGCATACGATTCTGCATAAACTACCGCAAGTTAAATGAGGTGTCACGCAAAGATTCATACCCTCTACCAAGAATAGACGATTCTCTAGACGCCTTCAGAGGATCAAAATGGTTCAGTTGCCTAGACTTGGCTAGTGGTTACTGGCAGGTAATGATGGATCCTACAGATAAAGACAAGACAGCATTCGTTACTACACATGGCTTCTACCAGTTCAAGGTCATGCCATTCTGTCTGTGCAACGCAGCCGCCACCTTCGAGAGACTGATGGAAAATGTATTAGCAGGCCTGAAATTTGCTTACTATACATAGACGACATTATCGTATATTCCAAAGATTTCAACAGTCATGTGAATCATCTAGATGCGGTACTACAACGACTACAGAAGGCTGGATTAAACGTTTCACCTAAAAAGTGCGACTTTTTCAAAGACCAGGTCGCTTTCCTTGGTCATATAGTTAGTCAAGAAGGAATATCTATATCCCCAAGCAAATTAAGCGCGGTTAAGGAGTGGCCTGTACCAAAAACAGTAACAGATGTAAGAAGTTTCCTAGGAACATGTTCTTACTATCGGAGATTTATAAAAGGATTCACAGATATAGCCCGACCACTCCACAAACTGACCGAAAAGACAGAAAAATTCAACTGGAATTCTCAATGTGACGAAGCATTTCAAAACTTAAAAACGGCACTTACTTCCGCACCTATATTACGGTACCCAGACCTCAGCTTACCTTTTGTGTTGGACACAGATGCTAGTGCATTTGCCATGGATGGAGTTTTATCTCAAGTTGAAGATGGTGTGGAAAGACCTATTGCATACTTTAGCAAGGCATTCAGTAAACCAGAAAGGAACTACTGTGTAACCAGGCGAGAACTCTTAGCCGTTGTGAGCTCAATAAGACTTTTCCACCATTACCTCTATGGAAAAAACTTTTTAGTGAGAACTGACCATGGTGCATTAACCTGGCTCTTGAACTTTAAAAATCCTGAGGGACAAGTAGCCCGTTGGCTTGAGGTTCTACAGACATATAACTTCAAGATTATACATCGACCAAGAAAACAACATGGTAATAGTGATGGACTAAGTCGTCGTCCCTGCTCACCTTGTAACTACTGTGATAAGAAGGAAACAAATTACCAGACCAAAGATGATAACAGTGATCATGTACTAAAGTTAAAAGAAGATGAAATCAGCACTCAATATTGGTACCAGAAAAAGACACAAGTAGACCTAAAAAGAGAGCAGAATGCAGATCCAACATTAGCCAAAATAATTAAGTGGAAGTCAGAAAACAATAGACCAACTTGGCAGATGATAGCAAAGGAATCAACAGAGCTTAAAACGTATTGGTCACAATGGAACAGACTAACTCTAAAGAACAGTGTACTCTACAGGAAATGGGAAGAAAACGAGCAAATCTATTATCAGACGGTGGTACCAAAAGCAGGTATTAAAGAGGTATTGATGTTAGTACATGACAATCCTACAGGTGGACATTTCGGAATCTCTAAAACCACTGAGAAAATAAGAGAAAGATTCTATTGGGCATCGTATAAGGATGATGTTGTGAAACATATTAGAGGCTGCACTGTATGTGAGGCAAGGAAGAATCCACCCAGGGCAGCCAGAGGAAAAATGGGTTAGTATTTAGTGGGTGAACCACTGGAGAGAGTGGCCATAGACATCCTTGGTCCTTTACCACGGACCGAGAAGGGTAACAAGTATGTTGTTGTCATTTCGGATTACTTCACACGATGGATAGAGGCTTATCCGGTCAAAAACCAAGAGGCAATAACCATTGCAAGGGTTTTTGCAGAAGAATTCGTTTCAAGGTATGGAGTTCCACTCCAGGTTCACACTGACCAGGGCAGACATCGTTTCAAGATTTATGTAGTATGTTGAAAATAGACAAAACCAGAACAACCCCATCCAATCCAAAGAGTGATGGACTAGTAGAAAGGTTTAACCAAACATTAGAGGACATGATAAGCAAGTATGTCCAACCAAACCAAAGGAACTGGGACGAAGTTTTACCATTGATGATGCTTGCTTACAGATCGTCAGTGCACGATACTACAGGATACAGTCCAGCAAAATTAAATCTCGGTAGAGAACTAAAATTACCTGTTGACCTCGTGTATGGTCAAAATCCCAGAGAAACTAGTGATGTAAGTTATCATGATTTCGTAGATGAGTTGAAAACCAACTTAGAAGTTATTCACGAAAAGGCTAGGGGAAAAATGATAACGGTAAATGAAAATCAAAAACGAAGATATGATACCAAGGCTAACCAAAATCAATATACCCCAGGACAACACGTGTGGATTGCGTCGAAAGCAAGAAAAAAAGGAAGATGTCCAAAGCTTCAAGTCCACTGGAATGGACCCTATATAGTATTACGTGCTGTGTCCGATTTGGTATACAAAGTCAAAAGGTCGAAAGCGGAAAAACCAAAATACGTGCATCATGACCAAATGAAGCTTTTTCGGTGTGAAACAGATGAACATGTTAACATGGTTTAGTTTTATTAGCGTGCATCTCTAAAAACATTTTCCAGTTACCGCGTAAATAAAATTGGCGAACGTTACAAATAAATAATTGTCAAAGTATCCAAATACAAGATGAACCAATCCAGTGACACTCTCTTTAGAATGTTATAACCAAAAAAAAGTTTAATAGTGAATAGACAGTGACAATAACTTTTATTTTATTTCAGTTCAGGATGTTAAAGTTTACAACTTGCTTTCGTATGTACCCCAATTGGCGCAAGTTGAGTCGGCACATCAGAGACAAGCATGATAAGCAGCCTATTCCATGTAAGAACGCCTCCTTGGGATGTGTAATGGCTATGTCAAGGTCAAGAAAGAGCCAGTTGATGGCTCACGAGGCCAAGTGTAAATATGACCCAATCCACGGAGGACCCAAAACGAATCCAAGGATTCATAATGAGAGCACCGCACAGGAATCTAGGGAGTCGACGCCAGTGCGTGATGAACGTCCTTTCACACCATCACCACGATCCTGTGTGGCTCTATTCCAGATGCCAGACGCAATATCGCCACTTCCATCGTCGACTGTGACCTGTCCAACAGAACCACTGGTTGTCCAACCCAATATAGATGCCTCGATGGATGTACCACTCACGTCAGGAGTACCAGAATATGGGCCTCTCACACCCATAACTACAACCAAGGAAGGTAGATCAGTGTATGATGACCTACATCTGGATCCGAGATTCTTTTTCCTGGGAGCCCCTTCAAGTTACGGCATGGAGGAGAACACATCAATCCTTCTTGATATAAGAAAGAGGGCTGTCACATCACAGTCCAGGAACGTAAAATGCTTTCCTCCAGGTTTGGACCATCTCCAAAAAGTGGAAACTGCATTCCTTCCAGATGGAACCACATATAAATTACAATCTGTGTGGTACAGAACCTCAGTGACAACCAAGACCGTATCCACTCAAACAGAAGAGGATATACATGTACCACGGCCAGAAAAAGTGGATGCCCATACACAGTGCTCTGTTCGATTACAGCTGATAGACTAACTACATGTATAAACACTTTAAAACGAGGACTTTCAACTTACGAGGGGGGTAATGTTACGGTTCAGGACTTCACTCATTAAATACACTACTTTATACCTATACAACATTAAACTGACCTAATAGCAGATGCAACTTTAGAATTATCCAATTAAATCCATATCGTTTATTACAATGTTCTGATTTTCATTCATACTAACCGCTTATGATAGAATATTATGAACCCTGAACCCGATGTTTAAAACTACATCTAAAGTCATTTATAAGCAAAATATGAACAATAGAAATGAACTACAATTGATTTTATTGAACTTGATTGCTTTGATTCACATATTGTTATGAAATATGTTATGTTTATTACGTTTATATTGGTACAACGTTATTAAGTAATATTTACAAATTTAACGTGCTAACTTAGATAAACGTATGACGTTATCAGTTTGAAACGTTACTACGTCATAACAACAACCGGTGTAAATAAAAGACAGCTGTTTGGAGAGAGAAGATCAGTCAACTGCAGAGAGAGACTCGGTACACTTCAGAAATAAGATAGTGGTAGGTAACAAATAGTACCAAGTTTAGGTTACATGTAACCACATATTTATTAGAGTGACATAACGTTTTTATAGTAATTTACAGGCCCTTTTAGTAATAGGAACGTCCTGGATTGGTTCGTCACTGTATACTTAACTAAATAACGTTGTACCAACCAAACGAGTTACCATTGTATGTGTATATACAATTTGACCAAAGGATCGTCGCAATAAATGTTATAAACTTTATAGAATATTATTCTTATACATATGACTATCAAGTGAAGATATTATTTCAAAGTGGACCTTCAATTGGTCATCGTTCGTCATAAATTGTGGTCAACCAAAGTAACAATTTCTACCTTGACAATTGATTAAAAGATAAACAGCGGCCCATGATTATATGATTATGTAACTACCCCATACCCTCGGTTTCGTTACAATATATATTTTATATATATATATATTAATACTATCTGTAGAGTGTGTTACTGTGACGAGGTATATACATATATTCATTCAATCTTTACACCCTTAAAGGTGAAGTGTCTTATTGTTACGTTAATTGTTTTTTAACTTTAGTGGTTTTCTAACTTTAATTGTTTTCTAACTTTAATTGTTTTCTAACTTTAATGGCTTTCTAACTTTAATTGTTTCTAATTGTAATTGATTTCTAACTTTAGTTATAGTAAAAGTCAGTTAATGCTAGATGTATTGATCAAAGCGAAATGGCGTTTTGGAAAATTTCCGAAAACGATGCTTTTGATACATATCATGCTTGATATAGTTCGGAAAGTAATTGGAAATAGTATCTAGATGCATTGAATTTAACTATCCCAGCGTTATTGGTGTTGATGCCTTGTCTTTGTGGGCCGAATACAAGTATTAATGGACAGGAAAATGGTATAACAACAAGTACTAGAATCTACCATCACCCTTGTAGAATGTTCCACATGTCTCATTATGATGCTATAGGGAATGCTCCTCCATCTGAACTTTATTTGGCCGCCGCCAGAGAAGGGTTAAGCTATTTGGAAATTACTCGCAAGATACAGACATAATTAGCGGGGGTATGTCTACTTTACTGGCCACTTGCCTCGTCATTACAAACTTACATAGATTTCTTTCTTTCTTGGAAAAAAGATATGCACAGTATAAATTGTCCCAAATAGCAGTGTCTCATAAAATTTTGTAAATCAGTAAGCCATTAGAATTATGTCACTAATTTTCAGTTTGGTGTTGGCTGGACTTCATTTCAAGGAAAACTCTACAAACCCCAATTTTGTTTTCATTTGTAGGAGGTTGTACACAGTAAAATACAGTGCAATCCTTATGTATATCATTTGAAGATTGAAAAGACAAAAAAAAATCATGCACTATATTAAATGGTTGATAGCAAGTGCATAATGAAAATATGTGACATTTACATGTAAACACAATCTATATACCGGTAAATACTATTTCTATGCTTTTTTATTTTTTCGTGCAATGTATACATGTACATATTGACAAAGACAGCCACCACTCCAGGAGAATGTACCACAATGCCTCCAGACAGGATTAGCAGGAAGTAAATCCATGATACTGTCCACTCTCCTCAGGATAGGTTATCCTAATTAAACGTACAGCACAGGCAGCAAGGAAACATGAACACTTTCCCCTAAATACCTCCATCACCAACGGGCCAACTGTCGATATCCAATGTAGCGCATTCCTCTACAAAAAGAAGAAATGTGATATAGCTACATGGATATGTTGTTAAAATAAAATTGTTTATTTTTGTATGGCATAATCGTTCTTTTTATTGTTGAGGACTTTCAGGCTATGAGTTCATGGGGGTTCAGTCACCTGTAAATTTAACTGAGGTGATTACTTATAAATAGTTATTGAAGGAAGATATGTTGATTTGATATGTTGTACTAAGAGGTTTTAATGTAGCAAAGCAGCTTGCAGGAATTTTTCTGGGTGTATGTTAACTTGTAGGAAGAGAAATATTCCCCTAAAATGAATAGCTATGATCTACAGCATTTTCTTTAAAGTGTCATAGTAACCTTAACCTTTGACCCAAAAATAAAAAGAAATCAAACTTGAAATGGTTAACCTAGTGTTTAAAACTTTTTCATGTAATACAATATTGGCTTGTGAAAATAACTGCAGTGTATTGATACTGTAACACACCCCTAGCTTGAATGTATAACTTATACGGTACCAATTTTGATGCACCAGATGCGCATTTCGACAAATCATGTCTCTTCAGTGATGCTCAAGCCGAAAATTTGGAAATCCGAAATAGTAATAAACTTGTAAGAGCTAAAAGGAAAACAGAGTGCCAAAGACTGGAGTCAAATTCGTCTAAGGATCAGAACTATGCATGAGGGAAATAATCCTTAATTTTGAATGAATTTCTTTTAGACCTATCTATAGGATTTACTTCTCTGCACACACCCCAATAATCAATGGTGTACATATAACTTTCTAATGACAACCTACTGTTAATGAAGCATAAATGAACTTGTTTCATCAGCCACCAATACATATGTAAATGAATATCAGTCATTCCATTATACATTATTCTGACCTCATTTATTGTTCTCCATATGTCACGAGAACATATATTTTGTAAATTCCAGTCCCCACCCCCCTAGATCCGCGCATGTGTCTCCAATTTGAACTAAGAAATAATCATGCAACATACCCATTTGCTTCTGGCAACTGATGATGCTGTCTATAATCATAACGCAGACAGATGAAGACACACTGGATAAAATCCATTGTGTTGCGTTATATAAGGCTTTCCCTGGTTTTTCTATCACTTGTTGAATTTCTAACAGATTGACCTGTCTTCAGTAATGGCCACAATTGCACCTGGTTTAATCAAAACATGCAAGGTCTAAAATATTTGATATTCCATTTACTGTCAAACTAATTCCCTCATTTCATAAATATCAGTTATATGTATGTTACGAGCTCAATATTCACTTCTTCATAGGCGCACAGTCAGTAATGCGAACTTCGAAGCCATTTAAGAAATATCTCATTTGACATGTCTTGTTTTTATTATTATTTTATTTTATATACAAACTAACTATCAAAAATATTTACTTCTTTATTTGATAGCAAAAAAAGCATCGATGAATTATAATGAACAGACCAGTTATTCAATAATGTATTGTTTCCAACTCCTTCGTCGGTTGTAAATAGGGCTGTTTTGAGGCGAACGATTTTGGTCTAGTTCATCCTTCGACTCAAAAAGGTATGGTTGTGTCTCTAATTCGATATCGGAACATTCAATTATTTCTGAATCCAATGAAATAATGCTTAAATCACTGCATAAAATACTGTTGGTCTCTATATCTTCCATACTATATTCCATGCGTGATCCCGTTGTGACGTCACAGCTGAATAGCCTCGTTTTCGGTCGTTTCTATTTATGTTTGATTGCATTTTGAAAGCAGGTAAAAATGGTCACTTTATACGATCGATAACTCTGTTATTTCTGCACCGATTTTGATGCATTTTTTACGCTCAACTCAGTAACGTAAATTCTGTTGAAACAATTAAATACGATTATGACGTCATAGGAGAGTGAAATTGCTTTTAAGACGGTATTTCGAGTAAGTATTATATTAAAATGTGTGATCATATTTCTTTTTTTAAAAATCAAATGTACCAGATTTTGGCATTTCATAGTAATCATGATTTATTTACATACTTTTGTAATTGAGGATAATTATATTATTAAGTTCATGCAGCATAAATTGCTTCAAGTTAATTCATACATGTATAGTGTAAAATTGATTTCATTCCTTGATAGTCCATTTATATTTTAAATGCGTATATAAAATAAAATATGATATGTGGAAGTAATGTATATTTCTTTAATAAGATTTTTAATTCTAGTTGAGCAGAAATCTTTGGAAAGAGATGGTTATAGGTTCTTAAAGAGAAAGTGTGGAAAGTCAAATAGGGATATGTTTTTAAAATATTCACCGTTTCAAATTGATAATATGGAATTTTGTACTAACTTCAAATGCACAGACAGAATTGACAGAACAACCATTCTACTTGCTTTTCCAAGTCATCCACCACATGATAAAGGCATTGATTGGTTTTGAATTTGAAATGAAATCTTAAGATTTCTTTTGACAATTGGTTGTATCTCGCTTAACGTCCGTGTCGAGTTTTTCATTCATATGAACACGTGCCTAATTCCTGTGAAGGGCCTATGCTCTGCACTTACAGCCATTAAGCAGTGAGGATTCTTTAGCGTGCCACAACTACTTTAACGACTTAGGTCTGTCGCTGCCGAGATTCGAATCCCGACCATCTGCTCCACACCTAGACCACCGCGGCGGTTTATTTGATGATTGAATGACTTGTTTTATGAAGGGGATAAATATTACAACTGATTTATTTATTTTGGTTTTACGCCGTTTTGGCAATATTTCAGCCATTTTACGGCGGTTAACTAATTGAAATTTGGTTGTGAGTGTTTGAGTTTCCATGACGGCCCCCAGTGAGTCAACTCTTTTTTCGAAAATCAAGGAAACGATCTTTTGCGATCCTTGACACGAGATATCCTCTATTGTCCCATCCAACGGACATACAAGTTTAAAATGCATAACAGGTGAAAAAAGATCATTTCGTGTAGATGAACAGTTGTATTATAAAAGTTTTCAAATTTTTCTGTAAAAATCACATTCTTGTATGTAAATACATGTATTATATAATATAATGATTGTCAACATTTTTAAACGCTCTTTCATAGAATGCACATCATTAAAAAGTCTATTTCGTACAGGCGTAAAATCACTACATTCTAAGAGAATATGATGTATAGGTAAATGACAGTCACAGATATGCATTCAGACTGAAGTTCTGTGTAAAAAAGAATGAATCAATTTTGAATGTCCGCTGCATATTCTTGAAATAAACACATCGTCTTGGCGTTTCATTACGAATAGAATAAAGTGTCACAGAAATCCCAAAAGATTTGCCAAAGAAAATTTGCATACAGCTTTATGAAATATTTCAAACCAGAGAAGAGAATTTCAAAGAGCGCAATATCATCTTGAAGTTCATTTGTTTGCGGCTTTGGTGTTGCCATGGATACCAATGTGACTTGGGATTCAGCAGAACTCAACTATTTTACCTTTTTTAGTTAAAAGATGGTACTGGTTTAAAATATCTAAAATATATGGACGATCAATATTTATGTTGCTTATTAACTGTAGGCATGATAGGGAGTCTGAGAATATAGTAAAACGTTCGTCATTAGAAAATTTAATGTACTCAAACGCAAGCTGAACAGCCTTTGCTTCGTCGGTGTAAATTGTTGCTTTATTTGGAAGTCGTGCAAAGAAAACGTCGTTTGTAATAACTGCAGCAACAGCGATTTTATTTTGGTCTTTTGAACCATCTGTTTAGATATCAATTGTAGAATGTTTGGATTGTTTTATTTCGGATAATCTTTGCTTGAAAATAATGGACTTTGTTTAATTTTTTTCATATTCAGAAAGTGATGTCTACTTTGGGTTTTAGTAATTTCCATGGTGGTATTTCAGAACGTGATGAGGGTTTTACGATGTCCAAAGGTAAGTTAGAATCATGTATATGTTTTTTGAAGGGAAATGCAACCCTAATCACATTGTTGCATTTATGAATAAAGTATTACTTACTGATATCTAGCTGCAATAATGTAGCCCTCTCTGATTTTTTTTTTTTTTAGGAGAGGGCTACAACTCGTTAGGATCTCCGTAATGGTGCAAATGCGGGAGTGATTCACTCCCACAACATTTGCGCTCATTCTAAACATTTCCTGACTTTCTTTACGTAAATAAAATGATATTCTATGTTTCTTAGTCAATATATAAATTTACAACCTGCAACTTAAGATTTGTGAGGCTCTATTCTACCGTTTTCAACAATTTCGATAAATTCCAATTTCTCGATTCATATTTGTGCGCCATGTTTGATGTACTGAAGTATAAACTTCCGATTGTCAAGTCATTAGGTCACCTGAATTATTCAGGTGACCTATTGCTATCTGTTTTTGTCCGTCGTCGTGCGTAAACATTTGAACATTTTCAGCTTCTTCTCTGAAACCCCTGAGCCAATTTCAACCAATTTTGGCATAGAGCATCTGTTGGTGGAGGGGAACAAAAATTATGAAATTCGTGGTCCCTGCCCCCCTGGGGCCTGAGGGGTGGGGCAAAAACCATCAAAATTAGTGTAATTTTAAAAAATCTTCTTTACTCCTGGACATCAAGAAGCCAAACTGTGGGCATAATTATAATGAGCGTTGAGCCCTCTACCAAAATTGTGAAATTCATGGCCCCTGGGGCAGGGGTTCTTGTGTTAGGGTGGGGCTCTATTGGTCATATAGTGAAAATGCATTATTTCTTTGAAAATCTTCTTCTCTGTCCTTGGGTATTAAGTAGACAAACCAATAGCATGGTTATGATGAGCAAAGATGCCTCTTTCAAAATTGTGAAATTCATGGCCCCTGGGTCAGGGGTTCTGGTATTAGGGTGGGGCCCTATTGATCATATAGTGAAAATGCATTTTATTTCTTTGAAAATCTTCTCCTCTGCTGCTGGGTATTAAGTAGACAAACTAATAGTATGATAATGATGATCAAGGATGCTTCTTTCAAAACTGAAATTTATGGCCCCTGGGTCAGGGGTTCTGGTGCAAAGGCGGGGCTGACCACATAGCTATTCAATGTTTCTTCCATCCAAAAGTAAAATTCTTATATTTAAACACAAACCTAATTCAAACATTGGAAGGTTGTTACATGATACTCAGGTGACCTATAAGGCCCCTGGGCCTCTTGTTTGCATATGCCATATAAGGTAGTATTTACATCAATGGAAAAGTATGGAGGCGAAAGCTATTTCGTCGGTATTGAAAAGGTTTGAATTTAATATCAAGTTAAAAACCGAACAGCAGAGTGTAAATTCTTTCTGCAACAATATGATTTTCCTTTCTTTGTCGAAGTGGCTCGAGTAACTACATTTTCGCGCTGATTGTCAATGCTTAGGTTTTTCATTAGATCCACCTACGAGATCTCGCGATAACAAGCATGGCGGAGCAGACGAAGAATTTTGCATGCTGTACATTATATTTAATGAAAAACACCTTTATTAGACATGCCCGAGCACAAAGTTGGTACTCCTTTTGGTGTAAACAACATTTGGGACTAATACACAGAGTTTATTATCGGTTATTCATAAATATATTTTGCACCATTACGGAGATCTTATGGAATTGTAGCCCTATCCCGAAAACGTCAGAATTAAAAAAAATTGGATAGGGCTACATTATTGCAGCTAACCGATATCGTAAACGACAGTCTTTAACAACAAAAACTCTTGCTTAACGATTAAATCAATATTGATCTATCATATATTTTAAATAAAGTCATTGAAGTTTAATTTATGACGTAACACCGTCGGTTTTCCGTTAATTTTATCAGCAACACTGTAAACATGGTAGAGCAAGTCACAAACAGTTAAGTTTGGAGCCATATAGATTTGAGCCCATTCGTTCGCAAGAAGAAATTGAGAAAAGAAGACGTTCAGTCTAGTTGCACACCAGGCAGACGGTACACGTTTCTTCATACAAATGTTTCGAACCTCAATTTGATATTATGCAAACGATGGATCCACACTTTACATAGTCTTTTCTTTTCAGATGACTTGGTTGGGTCATGAATTTAAAAACAAACACAACTTTTTTCACACCTCCCCTTTACATTAATGCAATTAACAGCTTGACAGGAACGTATCAATATATTTATTCGTGAAATCTACCACATGCACATCTTTGATGATTTTAGAATCTCATCAAAACTGGAACAGAAGATGTCAGTGACGTCAAAATTATTGATTTTTGTGGTCTTGAATTCAAGAGTTTCGCATCATGACAGCCTCTATATATGGCGGGAATTTCAATTATTAACGTTTTCAAATTAATACTGAAGCTTATCTAGGCCGTATATTACCAGAATAGTATGATAAATTTTATCATATTATTTAATCATTTATTATGTGTTTTTATTAATTCGTAGACCCATTGATTTTATACACATCTTGGTTTTGTCATATGTTCAAATTGCGGACGGAAAACGCAGTTGAATGAAGGATTGTCAATGTTAGCTTTTAACAATATATTGTAAGGTAAGTTTTATTCGACGTAGATCGAGACTCGAGATACAAACTCTCTAATGGATAGGTTCGGAAAGCTCATGTGCACAGTCAATGTCCTTGGTGGTGGATTACATCGAGGGTGTTCTTTTGTTCATAGAACAAAAGTGGCAGTGTTCAGTGAAAAGATGAAGATACCAAACAGTGATCCATCTCATAAGGAATACAAAATTTAAAGTTGAGAAAACGAGGACCCCTGGATATACCAAAGGTCCTAACTTCAAATGCACAGACAAAATTGAGAGATTTAGGCAAATTAGATAGTGTCGAAAGAACTCTTCGATTACTATTGCATTTCATTTTGCAGCGAGAGCTGTTATATTAGCTAACATTCACTGGAGATCCGTGCTAGAATAGGTGCCCAGTACCCCTTGCTTGTCGTAAGAGGGGACTAAATAGGGCGGTCCTTCGGGTGAGACCACAAAAACCGAGGTCCCGTGTCACAGCAGGTGTGGCACGTTAAAGATCCCTCCCTTCTCAAAGTGCCGAGCATAGGCCCAAGTTTTGCAGCCCTTCACCGGCAATGGTGTGATCTCCATATGAATGAAAGATTCTCGAGAGGGACGTTAAAGAATATTCAATCAATATATTAGCTAACTGACTGAGAGGTTTTGACCTTAAAATAAACAGAGACCTGGAATACTTTCTGTTTGGAAACATTGTTCCATTTCAGCACTCCATTCCTTCCTTACCTGAGAGTTAACTGTTCTTGTGAAAACAGAATGATCATACACCCACTCGAAGCACTTCTCAATCGATCCATTGATGATAACTTTACACTCATCGTAACTGCCATCGGAACGTTTCGGAATTGTTGCATTAATTAGTTCCTCGTGATACCGATCCTGAATTACATAGGTATCGTTTGGTACATCTGGGATTTTACACCTGTAAATTAACAAAAACAAAAATCCTGCATGGTCATAGAAACAACTGAAATTAAATTAAACTTTTATTTATTTTACCGTTTGACTCTTATACAAAAACGTTATAAATTATGTTAACAGTTTTATTCGATAAACATCGGGCAATTATCGTAAATTTTACTAAAGAAATATACCACACCTGAAATAACCGGAATATATTGAGCGAGTTACGCCACTTATTACGGGCTAGCCATACAGACGTCTAAACGCTGGCGATATGTAAATACAATGTGCCTTATCGGCAGGATGTAACAATTTTTCCCAAAGGACACTAAAATGAATGAGCTGTGGGTCAGAAAACTAATAGATATCAATCACGGGCCTTTCCCACATGTTAAGCTAACCTTTGTCGCGGACGCTTTTGAAGTCGAACCAATATAAAGCGCGATCATTGGAATACTGTTTGATTATTACGTACGCTCATCTGCCAGAAAAACGATCGATTGATTGTATATTTATGTTCCCCAAACAAAGTTTGGGAACATATTGTTTTTACTCTGTTTCTTATTATTATTATTATTATTATTATTATTATTATTATTATTCTTTTTCTCCGGTACTTTTTTGTCCGGTAGTGTTCTCAGAAACTACAAAAGGGATCGATATGAAACTTTCCAGGATGATAGTATAGCGTTTGTAGATGTGCATAGTGATAGTCATTTTGTTTGCACGTGCATGCACGCGCGCGCACGTGCATTGCAATTTTGGTACAAAAAATGGAAAATCAGAATATTGAAGGAAGCGATATAAAACCTAAATAGGATGATAGTATATCATTTGTACATATGAAAAATAATAGTTATTTTGTCAGCACGCGCACGCATGCGCGTGCACGCGCATTCCAAAATTTGTACACTAACTTTGGAATCAGTCTAACTTTTTTGTTGTTCATTGAAATGGCTTGAAATTCATATCATAGGTAGATATTGAGACCCTTAACTGATTTACATAGTCAAAATTACCAATTTGCACGCGCATGCACGTGCGCTTCATTTTGATTGGATAATACTAAAATGTTTGTAACTATCTTATTTATGAAGCGAATGAGATGATATTCACAGCATAAGTAGACAATATGTGTATCTATATATTGGTGTAATAAAAAAATGCCAACGTACACGCGCATGCGCGTGCAACGTTTTTTAAATGTTCAATTTTTAAAGGACGATAAGGTTTTTGTTTTTCATCAAATTCTATTGATATTAATGGTTTAGATGTGTCTTGGTACTCCTTACAAATTGCTGTGGTTAGAATTACTGCTAAGCACGTGTATGCACGTGTGCTGAATTCTGATTGGACGATTTTAAAATCGCTATAACTTTCTTATATTTGGTGGAAACGTTATGAAATTCATACTGTGGGTATATGATACAAATGCCTGTTGAACGACATCAACAAAAATTCGGAATCGTACACGCGTGCGCGTGCATGCACGTGCAACACTTTCTTTCATTTCTTGGTACTGAAATGACCATATTGAATGTACTACATGTAATTAAAGACTAAAATAAAATGATTTTTTGCTATAGATTTAAAAGGACATCACTTTTTAATTGGGGGAGGTTTGGGGAACATATGTAACGGTCCCCGTTACAATTAGAACTAGTTATCATTTAACTTTCAACTCGACAATCTTTCGCTCATATGAAGACGTCACCATTGCCGGTGAAGGGCTGCAAAATATACATGTAGGTCTATGCTAGGCGATTACGGCCTTTGAGTAAATTTGCCACATCTCCTGTGACACGGGGCCTCCATTTTTGCGGTTTCATTCGAAGGACTGCCCCCATTTAATCGCCTCTTACAAAAAGCAATCTTTTGGACAAGGGGGACATCAATTGTAATTTTCAGGATTCTTGCACCTTTGGAGCATTAGGGGCGTGGCAAAAACTACCAAAATTGACCTATTTTCAAAATTCTTCTTCTATAGAACCACACACATGCAAGATTGATTGAATATTGTTTAACGTTCCTATCGAGAATATTTCACTTATATGGAGACGTCACCATTGCCGGTGAAGGGCTGCAAAAGTTAGGCCTATGCTCGGCGCTTATGACCTTTGATCAGGGAAGGATCTTTATCGTGACACACCTGCTGTGACACGGGACCTCGGTTTTTGCGGTCTCATCCGAAGGACCGCCCCATTTACATGTAGTCGCCTTTTACGACAAGCAAGGGGTACTGAGGAACTATTCTAACCCGAATCCCCACGGGACCACACATGCAAGAAAGAGTCAATGAATTGTGATGTAGAGCAGGAAGTACTCTACCAAACTTGGTGTATAATGTTTATGTGTAAAACACTTAATTAATATATTCTTTAATGCTATTGATATTGAAACTAAATAGATATTTAGAAAGACGGCTTTTTACCGCAATTGGGAATTTGATTATTCCAGGGTAATGGCTAATTATTAAATCTGTAAACAATAGAGGTTTTTAACTTCTTGATAACTATCATTCCAATATGAATTGTAATTTTCAGGACTCCTTCAACCTTGGTGCCTTAGGGACGGGACAACAACTGCCAAAAATCAACCAATTTTCAGAATTCTTCTTCTCTAGAACCACACGTGTAAGAAAAAGTAAATGCATCATGATGTAAAACAGGAGGGCCTCTACCAAAGTTGTAAATTTCATGATCGAATCCCCAGGGTAGAGATTCTGACTCCCAAGGGCGGGGTCATACTAATTAACATAATTATTCTTTAGAGCTATTGATTCTAAATAGATGTTTAGAAAGAATAGGTAGTCCTTTACCAAATTGTAGATTTATCCCTGGGGTAGGGGTTTGATATCGAGTGGGACCAAAACGGTCAATTATCAAATATGTGAAAAATAGAAGTTTAAACTACTTGATAATTACTATTCCAATTCGTTTCAAATTTGGTATGAAGCATCTTTCGGACAAGGCAATACATTGCAAGTAATAGGATTCCTACACCCCCGGGGCCCTATACGTGGGGCAAAAACTGCCAAATAAAGGATCAATTTTTGGAAGTCTTCTGTACAACTGTGAAAGGCGAAGATAACGAACAGTGATTAATCTAATAACTCGTATAAGCAATACTAAATAGGGAGTTTGGCAAACACGGATCCCTGGATATACCAGAGGTGGGATCAGGTGTCTAGGAGGAGTAAGCATTCCCTGTCGACCGGTCACACCCGCCGTTAGCCCTATATCTTGATCTAGTAAACGGAGTTTGATGCAAAGCATTATCTTGTGAACACCGCCGCAACACACGTGTTTTCCAAGATGGCGGACTGCATCTTCAACAAACTAGAAAAGGTAGGCAGTGAGATGGATCATCTACTTGGGTAACTCACTTTCGAAATTTAAACCAAATAAAAGTAACTTTAAATCAAAGTACTGAAAAGCGCTAAGCTGACTTCATGAATTCTGTATGTAATGTTAATGAGCAGGAACAACATTAAAAAAAGGTTTATGCATTATTCTTTATATTCGCATAACTAAGTAGTACATTTTCTGTAAGAAAATAACAAATATGGATTGGAAGCAATGTCCTGAAACTTTTCAACACGTTGAAATACAACTTTTATATGATGTTGTTAAAACAATGGTCACTATGATAATTTTGATCCCACACTAAACTAAAACCCTGTCCTTGGATCATGAAATTTACAAGTTTGGTAAAGGACACCTGTTCTTATTAAATATCTATAATCAGAATTTAGTATCAATAGCATTACCACCGCTGCGGTGGTTCAAAGGTAAAGTGTTCGCTCTGTATGCGGGCGGTCGGGGTTCGAATCCTGACCGCGACAGACCTAGTTCGTTAAACAGATAGTGACAGTTCCATCACCAAACTCTCGGCATCAGGTGTGAATGTCACGGGTCCTCGGAGATGGCCTTTAAAACGGATGTCCCGTGTCACAGTAGGTGTGGCACGCTAAAGAACTCTCACTGCTCAATGGCCGTAAGCGCCGAGCATAGGCCTAAATTTGAAGCCCTTCACCGGTCTTGGTGACGTCTCCATATGAATTAAAAATTATTGAGAAAAACGTTAAACAAGATACAATCAATCAATAGCATTTAAGGCTATGTTATTCAAATATTTGACAAATGAACACTTTATACCCTGTTTAGCTCCCACCCATCTTCCCAAGGCAAGGGTTTCTGATCCGCTCTGCTCCGGTCCCTGGATCATTAAATGCTCTAAATGACTATGCATTTTTTTCTCTTACAGATGTGATGTTATAGAGAAGAACATTTTTGGTAGAAAATGTGAAAACAGTTGTAATGGTAGTTTTCGGTATAAAGTGTCCAATTGTTATTACGCAACTAACTTATTGTTGTGTTCCAGTTAAATAGTGTATGAAATATTTTTAGAATACAACTGAAATGAAACAAATCAATAGTTTGATACATATATGTAAGTCACTTATAATAGAAAGGAACAAACAAACTGGACAAAAAAGAAAATTACACATAACCACATACACTAACAAATGCCACATGTCAAAACACACCAATAATGCAGGATTATAAACGCTTTACATCCATTTCATTACCTTACCAGAAATCATTTAAATACACACATAAACATGCATCTGTATGACTTGTACTACAGAATTCAGTGCATAATTATCTGTAAATAGCAATCAAACCATAAAAGTGGAATTATTTTTTGTAATCAATAATGAAGTTATTTTCAATTCAAAATCAGGTTGGAAAGAATCTGAATCCAAATAAGTTCGATAAATACATGTATAACTGAAAACAAAATTTAGGAAGTTATTTAGAAAAGATGTTCATCATACATGTGCAATATTACTTTGAAACTGAATACTGCGTCATCAACAAGAGTGGAGATAGCTCATTTTTAACATGAAAGTTAGTGCAAGAGGATATACTAATTCAAATATGATGATGAATTAGACTAACATATAAGCATGGATTTACATTTAGCATTGTAGTGATTGTTTGTTATACGTAAATCTAAAAAAAAAAAAAAAAAAACAACCAAGAGTTTGTACACAGGTACATTAAACGCTGTACTCATCAACTTGTGTGTATTACACTTCATGTGTAAAAGCCTATAAATATGCAAGATTTACAACATGTAAATGTAGCTAAATGAGAATCCCAAACTAGGCACTGAAAAGTTACAAAAGTAATTTTCAAACGGTAATGTTCAAACCGTTGTTAGAAATAATGAAGAGGCATCTCACCAAAAAACTAAATGCATCTTTTTTATATGAAAAGATCGTTCAGAGAAAACAAAATGTGGGGACAGGGAACAACGACAGTACAGCCATGCCCCTCCCCCTTCTTCATCATTTGTACGTTCGGAAATACATGTAGCATATGCATGTCATTGTCAATTGTTTGTTTGAAGTACAAAGAAATTGAAAACACGATTACTTTTCGTTGTATGTAGCGTGCTGTGGACCGCAAACCATTTCACATTCATGCTTGACACTATGGCAATGTTTATCTAACACTTGTTCTAAACATATGTATTTCAGTATACAGCCCTCGTAAAATTCCACGCGGTGTTTAGAAATAATAAAGTAAGCATTAAGTTACACCGTTGCATCCTCTAAATTTCTGCATGACCGACTTACATATATGATCGGGGAAGGTGTAAGCAGTTACGCAATATCATCCTTCTGAGACACCGATCTCTGACCTTCGCTGGACGATTTCAACGCCCATAACCCGCTATGGGGTAGTGATAAATTAACAGATAAATTTTTTTTAAAAACTTGGAAGATGCAATATCTCACCACAAGTTCTGTATACAGACCGAACTGTTGGGGTTAGACTGTCAAACTTTGTACACATACACTTTATGCCAAGTGAAGGATGCCTATTGTTTTCAAAGTTAAAGGTCGTAGAAGCAGGGTACAGACCGATTCATTGGGGGCAAGGACCACTAAACTTAGTACACATACATCTTATGCCAAGTGAAAATATTACATAGAGAGCACATGATTTGTCTTGTTTTAGGATGCAAAGAAAGTATGTTACATCCTGATGATTGCTGATACTACTTGAAGAGCCAAGTTCTACAAATCATGGGGTAAGAAAAACACCCTATATTAGCTTTTGTTACGGGCGTATAATGTACTGTTGGCAGTATTCTTGTTAAGTTATAAATCGAGACAGACTATTAACAAATAAGTTGATGTTACATGGGTTTCAACAGTCTCGCTTAAAGTAAGCATTTCGCAAATTCTATGGTCATTATAGCGATTTAATTTACCATTTTAACTTGTCATTAAATTGAGTTAAATGCTGTCTGACATGTTTCATACATATTAAGACCTTTTTCTATACACTGATTTAAACTACACATTACTGCGAGGTATAGGATTTCTGGTGGGTGTGACCGGTCGACGGGGATGCTTTCTCTTAGGCACCTGATCTCACCAGGTATGTATTCTTATCGGAGTTTTACGAAGAGGCTTACTTTTACAATTGACGGCTGACGTTTACAATTTAAAGGGGCCAACTCCAAATATGAAAAATTTAGGAGTGGTACTTGCAAAATTCAAAACTTTTACGGCATTCAGTTGTTGTATATTATTTAACGTCCCACTCGAGAAAGTAGTATCGAGAGTTGATTATTCTAAGACAAAATGTTTTTAATTTTTACTCTGGTGAAATAAACATAATTTGTAAATATGTTGGTCATTTCTATGCGGAATAATGTTTATACAACAGAAGGTCAACAATTTCATTACTGTACTGTAGCCGGGTCACTTGATTCTTAGCGCGACTCGCCGGGTATACCCGGCCTAGTTCGATTCGACCGGGTTTTTTCAGAATCAAGTATGCTATTTAAGTCAAGCTTTTCAAGGTATTTATGCGTTTACCTGATCAAGACATAGGGCTCACGGCCGGTATGACCGGTCGACAGGGCCTGCTTACTCTTCCTGGCCACCTGATCCCACCTCTGGTATGTCCATGGGTCCATGTTTGCCCAACTCTTTATTTTCCTTGTGGGAGTTGTGAGATTGATCACTGTTCCTCATCTTCACTATTCATGTGTGTGTGTGTTATTCAAACTTGGGGTGTCATAAATTTGTGGAAAAAAGGGAAAACCCTAAATCAAGGAAAACTGAGTTACCACAGATGTCGTTGATTCTGCAGTGTATTTTGATATACATGTATACAATATACACATGACGTATTGATTTTCTTCACATTTAGACCTAGAGTTTCAACACGAAAGAGAGGTGTACAAAACATTACCTTGTGGGGGGGTGGGGGAGGTGTAATTAGGGGGAGCTATGACAAAATATATCTCGACAAGCCTACCCCTTCAAATTTTGATTCTAGTATAGAGCTGTCGTCCAAAGGTATGTGTGGTTAGGTGGGGGTTGCTTTGTTCCTGGAAAAGCCAGAAACCCAAGATGTAATATATAGAGAACTTTTTAAAAAGTTTGAAAGTTTTCAGGACTGCTGACACATTATTTAAAAATGTTAGGATAACTTGAGTTCGTCTGATTTCATTGAGTGCGCTGTGGTACGCTTATGCTATACAGTAATCTTTTCTTTTTATGGCAATTTTCTGGGTCCCTTTATGCAGTTCTCAGCTTCTCATTCGCATTTAACATTTAACTTAATTAAATGTCAAAACGAGTAATTCATTACGAAAGTGTCGAACGAATGTACAGAGAATATAAGAGTCACTAAACATAATTGTCGTTTTTTGTGTTTTTATGAACCAGTTTATATACATATATTTATTTCGGTCCAATTTCTGTAGTTGGAGACGATCCCTTTAAATTGTAAAAGTCAGCCGTCAATTGTAAAAGTAAACCTCCAATAGGAGTTATGGAATTAATCACTTTTCATTATCTTTACCTATTCATGCATCTTTAACGTTCACCGAGAATGGTTACGTCTCCATATGATTGGAACAATTCTCGAGCGGGACGTTAAATAATGTACAATCAATCAATCAACGTTCGCCGCGTCAATCCTACTAAGATCTTGAAAAGAAGATTTTTGAAAAATTGGTCAATTGTGGGCAGTTTATGCCACACCCCTAAGGCCCCAGGGGTGCTGGAGTCCTGGAATTTACAATTTATGTCCGCCTTGTCCCAAAGATGCTTCAAATCAAATTTGAAAAGAATTGGACTGGTAGTTATCAAGAAAAAGTTAAAATTGTTCAATTGTTAACGCACGACGACGAACGACAACCATCGCAATAGATCACCTGAGTTAACTCAGGTGACCTAAAAATGCATAAATAGGGTGGGGTCATTTAAAAATCTTCTTCTCAAGAACCACTGAGTCAGAGGAGCTGAAATTTACATGAAAGCTGGCTGACAGAGTTCAGATTCGAGTTTGTATAAATCATGCCCCGGGGGGTAGGTTGGGGCCACAATAGGGGATCAAAGTTTTACTTGGGAATAACTAGAGAAAATCTTTTTCTTAAGAACCACTCGGCCAGAAGTGCTGAAATTTACATGAAAGCTTCCTGACATAATGTAGATTCAATTTTGTTCAAAACATGGCCCCCGGGGTAGGTTGGGGCCACAGTAGGGGATCAAAGTTTTCCAGGCGAATGAAATGGGGAAATCTTGAAAATTTTTCTCAAGAACCACTGAGCCAGAAGAACTGAGACTTACATGAAAGCTTCCTGACATAGTGTAGATTCAAGTATGTTCAAATCATGGCTCTCGGGGGTAGGTTGCGGCCACAATAAGGGATTAACGTTTTATATGCCAACATATAGGGGGAAGCGTTGAATATGGTCAAGGTGACTCAGGTGCGCGATGTGGCCCATTGGCCTCTTGTTATTTTGTATTCCCTATAGGAGTTACGAGATTGATCACTGTTCGTTAGCTTCAACTTTCATTCAGACTCACATTGGTCAACGACCGATTCCATGGACAGGTGCATGTTGTATATCTAATAATGTTCTTTTTGTTGTAGACGTAAACTGTATATTGTTTGAATAAGAAATTAAACTATTGATTGATTAGTTAATTAATTATTGAGGAATTATGTGTCCCGTTTTGAATGAGTTATGTTTCCATTCTAATAATCATAGGTATGTCGACAAGACATAAAAAAGACGAAGACCTCCCTCTGAAATAGCATGCTTTATGCATTTTGACGTGTACGCTACACATCGCGGTGAACAGTTACTCTAAAAACATAAAATACCATCTATGTTGTATTTGTTTTGGCAAGTTGCACAGATCAATTGCTGCCCCAAGACTTAGCAATTAACGGCTCATTCAAGCAAAGCATGAAATTGCAGTTCGAACAGTATTACACAAACACGGTGGCTAAGCAAAGTAACAAGGGTAAAATAGACCTTCTGTGGGGTGTCAGTGGAGAGTGTTAAGATAGACCTTCTGTTGTAAAACTCCTGTATGTGAAATGAATTAGAAAATTCACCCAGGAAATGGGAAATAATCCTGACCTGATCAAAATGGTTTGGAACAATGGCCGGTAACAACTGATAAATTATGTGAACTATTAATTGATGAAGGCACCCCTATTTCGATAGCAAATAGTAAATAATTGAAAAGACAGTTGTTATAATGAATGCATGGATGTACATGACTGTTTTAATTATGATGACATGTGTTGTTGAATTAAAGTCGTTTTATTAGTCCCCTACCGACGAAGTCTACTTTAGTTTTTCTGTCTGTCCGTCCGTCCGTCTGGCTGTCCGTCAGTTCCATTTTCCGCTTTTTTCTCTCTGTTCTTGCAGATATTTATTTGATACATGTATTTGGTATGTTGCTTTGCCATAACAACTTATTGATCAAGTTCGAATTTTGTCTCGGCCCATTGATTTTTCACTTAGTTATGACCCTTGGATTTAGAAAATTAGGATGAATTATCAGTTTTCCGGACTTTTTGTTGTTGTTGTGATTGCAGATAATTCATTTGATATTTGATACATTGCTTTGCCATAATAAGTTCCAGATCAAGATTGAATTTGTTCCCGGTCCGTTGATTTTTCACTTAGTTATAGCCCTTGGACTTAGCAAAATAGCATGAATTATCAGTTTTCCACACATTTTTGTTGTGTTTGCAGATATTCATTTGATATTTGGTACATTATTTTGCCATAACAAGTTACAGATCAGACTTAGAAAAATAACATGAATTATCAGTTTTCCGGATTTTTTTGTTTGTTTGCATGAATTGCTAGTTTACATTCAAGTTTCTTATTTCTGTATTATACTCATTAAACTTCTAGAACAATAATATGACAATGTCGCGAAATTATTCATGATCACCTATATTTCAGTTTATTGACTTGGTTAAAGACCTGAACCTAATTATAGATTTGTTTTTTTCCCCCTGATCTAGTCTCTACTTGGAATAGTAGTTGATTTCCAACCATTCCTATCCTGGTTCCCCGATTTTTCCCTTTTACCATAACCTACATATTGAACTTTGAATAATGATGTGGTACATTAATTATTGCCACCGGTAAGGGATTATGCAAGGTGAAGATAACGTACAGTGATCAATCTCATAACTCCTACAAGCAATACAAAATAGATAGTTGGGCAAACACGGACCCCTGGACACACCAGAGGTGGGATCAGGTGCCTAGGAGGAGTAAGCATCCCCTGTTGCCATGCAATACTGTCAGAATGCTTGTTTTATGCCCTCTTCAAAGAAGAGGGGCATATTGCTTTGCACCAGTCGGTCGGTCGTTAGACCACATGTTGTCCGCTCAATATTCTGAGAACCATTCACATCATCGTAATGATATTTCAAATGTGGGTTAGTTACGAGTAGAAGAGGACTCCTATTGATTTTCAGGTCCAAGGGTCAATCTACTCTAGACATAGTAAGATGCTGTCCGCTCAATATCTTGATAAACCTTTCCTTGACAGACATTAAACTTGGACCAGTGATACATTATGAGGAGTAGATAACCACTATTGATTTCGAGGTCACGTGGTCAAAGGTCAAACTGAACATAGGAATATACTGATCACTCAATCTTTAGATAATCCTTTACTTGACAGACATCAAACTTAATACACTGGTACATTACCTACCGTACAGCAGGTACAAGGATTATCAATAAAATTTGGCGATTTGTTGACTTAAAGGTATGCTGATAATTTTAGTGGAATAAAGTTTGGCGGACAGGGAAGAGTTGTCTCTCTTTTAAATACTGAAGACGCAATTGTGTGTATATTTGGCGAGTGAAATTTTGACGGAAAGCTATCCAACAGCTAAAATAAGCCAATATCATTAACATCGCGGAAAAAAGGTCAAACTGGACATAGGAATAAAACTTAGTACATCATAAGAAGTATATGACCCTTATAAAATTTGGGTTCATATGGTCAAAGGTCAAGGGTTAAACTGGACATAGTAATATATTGTCTCCAAGATTTTAAGGATCATTGCTTGATTGACACCAAACTTGGTACACTGGTACAACATAAGGAGTAGATAACCCTATTGGGTTTTATGTCACCTAGTCAATCCACTCTACACATAGGAAGATATTATCTGCTCAATATCTTCAACTGGTTTGCCACTACTATCAATTAATGATATATGTGTATAATTCTTCTCAATTTTGCACCATGTGGGGATATATGTTTTACAAGCACTTCTTGTTATTTCATGTCTCTCAAATCGGGAGAGTTATCTTTCTTGAAATATCGTCCGATATTGAATAGGGTATTTTGATATGATTTAAAGAAGCATAATAAAACATTTAATAGATAATAATTTTTATAAAGATAGATCGAAGTGAGATATACTTTTAAGTCAAATAACAACGCATGTACAGTTGACCGATGCTTCAATCAATCAAGTTCCGCGTGTAATAATTCCATTGAAGACATCAATGTAGGAATAAATGAAACGATATTTTAGAATGCGCGAGGGAATCTTCTGCCGTTTTTACGCGGATATTTATTCCTCGCTTTTAATTAGGAATTTACAGTATTCTATGATGAAATAAAATGTGTTTTAAGGTTTTTTTTTGAAGATCTTCAAACATACAAATATTTCATTAAAAGTCTTATTGCTAGCGCTTTAATGATATATGTTGGCCTAATGGATGTGAAATATATATAGCTATAACCTCAGAATTAAGAGTCATCCTGTGCTTGATCTGGACTTTATAAAGTTCAAATTTCATAGGAGACAGAAAGTGGTCTAAATGTTAAGGATTGAATTTCATACTGGTTCACATTTTTAAAAGTCCCACTTGGAGGTGATTAATAATAATAATAGCCTTTATTTATCGAGGATAACACAAATTAGCATATAGCTAGTTTCCATTGTGGCCCTGCATATATTGCTGATTAGGTATATCTTGATCACTTTCAAGTTATTTTAAATGGGAGAGAGGGATGAAAAACAAAAACCCAATTTTTAGAGTATATGTATAAGAATTTACTCCGGAACTGAAAATATATGTAAAACAATAACAAACACAGCCATTAAAAATCCCCCCCAACAGGTCCACATGTACGATGACCGATAAAGGATATGCTTAATTAACCATACACCGTGTAAATACCTTAGTGTGTCATGCCTTTCCAAGCTTGTCAATAGGGAGCATGACATTGTTATTTCAATAAATCATTTTCCTTAGAATAAACAATTTTACTCGAAACATCCCTATGATTAATGTCGGAGCGTACCTATCCTGACCTCTGGAGACGAACTTTTGAGAGGGAGATAAAATTGTTAAAGTCGCTATCATCTTGTGCTTCTTGTCGTTTTGCAAAACTCTTCATTGCATTGGAGAACTTTTCAGTTTTAAATGACGGCAAATTATAAGAATATATGAGCTCAAACACCAAAATGATTTGTTAAAAATAAAAGTTAAAGATATTAATATTACTATTATGCAAATAAAATGTCTTTAGATTTTGTCTCATATTTTCTTTTTATCAAATCTAAATACACGAAATAATGACAAAGTGTTAAAAAAGAGGATAATTTCATTTCAAATATGCACGAAAAATGTACGTTACCGTCGCTGTATCATCAAAATAGGTCTGTAATTAAGAGTGCTAATGAAGAAAATTATAATTTTGGGGTTGTGTTTTAACACCAATGAATACACCAACCTATTTTAACAAAATGATCTTTCTGAATGTAAGCGTTCAAGTATTTTTCCCCTCTTAAAATAATGGTGAAATTTCGTTCAGATAAAAAGAAATATTTTATCGATATAATACTTTTATCGGTTCTTCTCATTGTGTTTGTACCGATCAGTTTGGAATACACCTGTCTTTTTTTAAATTGTGAGTGTTTAACGTTTACACAGTTAGCTTTTCTTTTGTAATCATTAACAAATTTTACATATAGTTTGGCAATTTAGATGCCTGATATAAATGTAACGTACATTTCATGATTATTGTCAGTAAGAAAAACTCAAAGCGTCATTAATTTTTGTTTCAGTATATTTGTAAACACTATTTCAATGAAAGGAAACGTGTTCAAAACTACCGCAAACCCAATAGAATGTAGTTAAGATGTGAAATGTGATTTGGTAACGTACATTTCCAACTTTCAATAACACACAAATAAACGTCAATAAATCAACTGTAAAGAAATAAAAATCAGTTTGAAGAAATGTTTCCAGACAGTATTAAGAAATTATAACGTTGATAGTAATATTTTGGTGGTTTTTCCTTTTTTAAAATTGAATGTTTGGTAACGTACATTTCGAAGATTTTAACAAAGAAAGTTTAAGCACAACGTGTGGACATTGCATATGGAAACACGATTTTCACTATCAGTACAAAAAGACAATAATTTTTTTTCCAAATATAGATTTAAAAGTTGCAGAGAATTTCCAGTAAAATCGGCAATTAACCGTAGTGGATACTCACGAAAACTTTGAGCCTCTGCTGAAACAAACGAGAACCCCCTGTTTGTCCCCCCATCTCTCACTCTAATTTACCGACACCTACAGTAGTCATGCATATTGCTTTGTTTATAAAATAAATAATCCCAAAAGCATAGTTGTTCCTTTTAAACTTAATGTAGCTTTGAAGAAGGACATCGTAATATAAGCTGAAATAAATGCATATACTATCAAATCATTCTCTTTGTGTTTGACAAAATAGTGTTTTAGTTCTAACTCTACAGTTAATTTAAACCTGATAAAAATGTTCCTATATTTTATAGATTTTTTTTATTCCAATTCCGTTAAGGATTGGAAATACTCGAGATTACTTTATTTAACACCGTTAATATCTTCATCAAAGAAACATTTTCAAGTAATGTTCTTGTTTGTCGCTTTTCTAAGACAGTAAACATCGTATCTGCGGTGGGGTTTTTTTTTGGGGGGGGGGGGTTGTTGGGGTTTTTTTTTTTTTTTTTTTTTTTTTTTTTGTTATTTGTTTGTTGTTGTCTTTTGAAGTAAGAAACAAATATAAAAGATAAAGGGAAAAATTAATATGTTTTGACAGTGGTACGTTGTGGACACCTTACATATATTTAATTTAATGAAAGAAGACAAGGCTAAAACGGAGTCATTTGTACATTTCAAAAGAAGTAGGGACGGTTTCTATAGTCATCTGGCCCAGAAAATAGATGATTTCAGTAGGAGTCCCAAAATCTGGCATTCAAATAAGGAATATATAAGCAACTCCTAACTACGTTTAATTTGATCCAAAATTGCTTTGTGTTGTATGACAGGAGCGTGAAGTTGGCATAAAATTGTCAAAAAATACAAAAATCAATGAAAATTTTCATAAATTCAGGGGGTTTTCCTTTCAGAAAACATACAGCCCATGCGTCGAGCAAATTTATATTCAAACACATTTTTCATCTTCTCTTAATACACATTATATATTAATTTCATTTTAGTCGACGGATGGGCACACCTTTTCCTAAGCAATAATCTGGATGAAATTTAACAGTTATCAAGCTCTTTTTGAAAAAAGGCGGGAAGAACTATTATTCATGACGTAATAATGCTATAAAATAAGAAATAACTTTGATTTAAGTTGAAATAGTGTACTTGGCATGTATTTAACTTATTCAAAACACAGATCAAGCTTGATTCAAGACACATTTAAATCGGAGAATTTTTTGGGGCCTTTTTATGTACACAATCGTACCTTGCTCTTTATTGAAATGTACGTTACCGTTATGGATGTACTGGTTTTTCCAATTCTATTGCAGCATTAACCTTTTTAAAGAGCACATTTATTTAATCTATACACGGCAATATGAAATAATTGTAAAGGATTATCAATATAAGAAAATTATGTTCATAAAATGTGAAAAAATAGTAATAGAACATCGCATGTAACATATTTAGCTAATGTTTATAATCAGTCATTTTAACATAGTGATGTAGGATAATTATGCCGGTGAAATGTTCTTTTAGTGTGCAATATTGTTAAGACAATTCTAATATAATATTTGGTATTCATGTTGTCACTAATTCTTTGATTAATTTTCTAAAAATGTGCGCTGGAAATATGCAAAATGTACGTTACCATACATAACGTACATTTCATTTCTTCAAATCAATACTCCACAATTACCACATGTTACAGACGTAATGCACTGGTTTATACCTCAACATGGATTGCTCAAGAAGTGCATCGCACATGTTTAATTATTTATAAACCAATGCAAGATATTCAAAATCACATTGCAGATGAAAACCCGTCATACCAGCCTCGTGCACAGGAGAAACTTTAGTTTTCTTTCACTTCTGACGCTTAGGCGATATTTAAACTTCAAAATCGTCCTTCATGTAACTCTTAGAATTTGTAAAATATGAAAACAAGAACGTAATACCATAGTTCCGAATTTTATAGTAACGTACATTTCGGTAACGTACATTTTTTTAAACCAGGAATTGTTTACTTAAAAGAAAGTATTTAATGTGATAAAGCAACTTTAAATTATTTTTGTCCAAGATGCACAGTCAATAACTCGGGGGTGTTTGACATTTCTCACTCGGCATATTTAATACGGAAAAAAACTAGGGTAACGTACATTTCTTTCTTTTCTCTACGTTATGAAATATCAATTTTCAGTTAAGAATTTGAAAACAAACTGATAAACTTAAGAATCATTGTTTCATTTAATGAGACAGAAAGTATATCAACGTTTAAGTAAGATACAATTAGCATATCAATGTACCTACAGGAAACGACTAGTCGGGTCTCTAATCTTTGCGATTATTAAAAAATTGGGCGAAAATAGGATATACGACAGGTACATTATACGAGATAAATCACTTATTATCACAAGGACGGAAAGAAACAATGAGCAATGCCATCTATATGATATTTTGGTTTGTTTTATCAGGACATTTTAACCTAATATTCATAAACGGGGATTTCGTAGACATGATCAAACGTAAAGTATTACTCGGAGACAGTAACGTACATTTCAAATACGCTACTATTTTCTAATTTGAAACCAGTTAAATATCCTTCCAAACCAATCCTACTGTATTTTCTTTTTTAATCATATAGACATATTCATATTGTTGATGAAAATATAGCGCGGAGGTTAATTCTCTTAAGTAATAATGGAGCGACATTGTTTGATCCCTTATATTGAGAACGGGTGACATAATTCATGCATTTTAAATTATCCTAAAATATTCTGTATCTGATGCTCATTACAATTATAACGGCAACATAATTTTCTGGTCTTCTGTAAAAACCTTATAGACGAAATTAGTTTCGAAATAAAAGAACTGAATTGTTTCTTTTTACCTGTGAAGTTGGTCTCCAAGTAAAAAGTTTGACACTGGTGCACCAAAGGAAATAAATATCACAGGGAAGAACACGATGAAGAACAGTCGTTTTTGGTAAGGACCAAAGGTTCCCAGCTTTTGAATGAGAGCGTCGTAATCCATTCTGCTTTAATAAGGTTGTGGTGTTTGCCGGTTGTCTAAAATCTACCCGTGCCTTTCACGCTTGGTGCAACCAAAATTAAGAATTCAGAAAATGGAGCACAAACGAAATGGTGATATACAATATTCGTTATATAATATGGCTACCTCATATGGCTTTGTCAGAAAAAAATGAAGCATTTGATGCTCCGAGATTTTGGGTGACATGGGGTTTTGTGTTTAAAGGTCCCTCCGTCACAATTGACGTCTAGCTCAGTTTAAAACCATTCAAGGCATTTTTATCTAACCTTATACGTGTATGCTGATAGGTATTGGTAACATATATTACCGTGGGGATCCGGGTTAGAACACATGTAGGTCCTCAGTACCTCTTGCTTGTCGTAAGAGGCGACAAAATGGGACGGTTCTTCGGATGAGACCGCAAAAACTGAGGCCTCGTGTTACAGCAGGTGTGGCACGATAAAGATCCCTCCCTGCTCAAAGGCTGTAAGCGCTGAGTACAGGTCAACATTGCACAGCCCTTCACCGGAAATGGTGACGTCTCCATATGAGTGAAAAATAATAGAACCCCACTAGACTAAGTTCACGAAAAAATTAAAACCATAGAGCTAACACAACAAAGTGAATTCCATATTGAGAAAGCACTGCATTTCTTTTTTGAAATCAAAGTCGGCATTTCACAAATTCTATGGTCGTTATAACAATCTAGTTTGCCAATACATCCTATCATTGGGTCCAATGCTGTCTGTCATGTTTCATACCGATCGTTAGGCCGTCCTTTGCACACTGATTTTGACTACGGTTAACCCCGTTTACTTGATCAAGATATAGGGCACATGGTGGGTGTGACCGGTCGAAAGGGGATGCTTACGCCTCTTAGGCACCTAATCTCACCTTTGGTGTATCCAGGGGTCCGTGTATGCCCAACTATCTATTTTCACAAAATATCTTACGACTAAGCTCGCGCACCAGTAAGTGAGAAAGTTTCCCAGTTTACTTTCGGAAGGTCGGTGGTCTCTTCCCAGGTACATTGTATCTTGGTTCTCTCTTCCACCAATAAAAATTAGACGCCACCAGAAAAATGAAAATTGTTGAGTGTGGCGGAAAACAGCAAAACAAACAAACGAATAAGCTAAAAATAATTCTGTCCGATAATCAAATGCCGACCACAAGATAATAAGTATGTACCGGTATTCAAGTTTTATAAACCATGGGTGTACTTTACATATTAATTAAGAACATCTACAAGAAATAAAAAATATGAAAATTACAGTGTTCGTAAATTTTTATCTAAGTCGTAAGATATTTTATGAAGAGGGCCACAGATCCCACCTCTGGTGTATTCAGGGGTCCATGTTTCCCCAACTCTCTATTTTGTATTGCTTATAGGAGTTATGAGATTGATCACTGTTCGTTATCTTCACCTTTTCCTTCACCATTGTAAAGTTTGGGGTAGTTTTTTTTTTTTTTTTTTTTTTCATACATGAAGGAGATATTTTCCCTCAATCGCCCCTACGGACTCCTTAATCTGCATAATCTTCCATAATTTTTAATTTAATTTTTTTCATAAAATGAAAAAATTCAACCTGTTTTCCATTGTGAATCGGGCAGAATATCGGGTAATAAAGGTACCAAGAATTCCCCGAGTTTTTTCATATTGCGTTACAAATGTCACATTGGGCAGTATGTCATGTCCATGGACATATGTTTTAATATCGGGTTTTTGAGACAGTGGTGCAAGAATACAACGATATAAGGCCTCATCCGTGCGCATTTGTTTCTGCACCGTATAAAAATCGAAGGTTTTTATAAGGGGTTGATCTGTAGTAGCTCTCTGGTCTGTTCCAATATTTTTCTAGAGAGCTACAGATCAGCAGCTATACTCTCGAAGAATTTTAAACAACTAGACTTTTAGCTCACCTGAGCCGAAGGCTCAAGTGAGCTTTTCTGATCAAAATTTGTCCGTTGTCTGTCGTCATCGTCGTAAACTTTTCACATTTTCACCTTCGTTTCAAGAACCACTGGGCCATTTATAACCAGACTTGGCCAAAAGCATCCTTGGGTAAAGGGCTTTCACGTTTGTTCAAATAAAGGGCCATGCCCCCTTCAAAGGGGAGATAATCAAAAAATGCAAAAATAGGGCGGGGTTATTTAAAAATCTTTTTCTCAAGAAACACTGGGCCAGAGGAGCTTAATTTTTCATGAAAGTTTTCTGACATAGTGCAGATTCAGGTTTGTTCAAATCATGCCCCCCGGGGATAAGTTGCGGCCACAATAAGGGATCAAAGTTTTACATAGAAATATATAGGGAACATCTTTTAAAATCTTCTTCCCAAGAACCAATGAGCCAGGAGAGCTGAAATTTATATAAAAGCTTCCTGACGTAGTGCAGATTCTGGTTTGTGCAATTCATGGCCCCCGGGGGTAGGTTCGGGTCACAATAGGGGATCAAAGGTTTACATAGAAATATATAGGGAAAATCTTTAAAAATCTTCTTCTCAAGAGCCAATGAGCCAGAAGAGCTGAGATTTCCATGAAAGCTTCCTGACATAGTGCAAATTCAAGTTTGTTCAAATCATGGCCCCCGGGGGTAGATTGGGGCCACAATAGGGATCAATGTTTTACATGAGAATAAATAGAGAAAATCTTTAAAAATAATTTTCTCAAGAAACAAGGAGCCAGAAGAGTTGAGATTTACATGAAAGCTTCCTGACATAGTGCAGATTCAAGTTTGTAAAAATCATGGCCTCCAGGGGTAGGTTGTGGCTACAATACAGACTAAGGCTTTACATGCAAATATATATGGAAAGTATTCAGATATGGGCCAAGGTAATTCAGATGAGCGATGTGGCCCATGGGCCTCTTGTTGATATCATTGACAGTTGCTTATTCAATAAGAATGAAAAAAAAGTATCAATACCTTCGTAGTCTATGATGATCAGGTCTTCCAACAGTATTGGAAATCACATGGGCATGAATTGTGCTCCTTTATTAACTGACCTGTTTTTATATTCTCTCGAGGCAGAATTTATTTAAAAGCTTCTACATGAAATTGTATATTGCTTAACGCCCCGCTCGAATTTTTTTCCCTCATATGGTCCTCATTGCCGGTGAAGGGCTACAAACTTTAGGTCTAAACTTGGCGCTTATAGACTTTGAGATAGTTATCTCGTTATAACGAGATACATGTAACTAACTCGTTGTAACGAGATACTAACTCGTTATGACGAGTTAATTTTTTTTCACTTTTCAAAATGAGCCTATCCGGCTTTCGTACTTATTCCTTTAATGAAAGGGGGGATACGATCGGTTTCACTAATACATCAATTAATCACGATCGATGTGACCTAGACATCGATTACAACTCTGCTTACATAAATATTCAAGAGTAAACTTGCCTGTCGCCATCTTGGACGAGGTTAACACATTTTACCCTACTCCGTTTCTACAGTGTTTAAAAATGAAATTTACATTCTGTTTTCATCTCTGCCGGAATTTCCAGTCGTTAAAATAGATGTATTATATTTATCAACATTCATCCGCGCATTGTTGACAACTGCATCGAAATCATTACAATTGATAAAAACAATGGAACTGTAAATATTACTAAATGTTTTTCTTAATAGTTGCATTCTACTAGTATACTGTATTATGCGTCTATAAAAATGTTATGGAGACTTGAGTTTCATGTGCCAACAATCTGTTGAAACTAGGACTTCCAATATTGCCTTATGTATTCATTCTGCACGACTAGGGATATTTTTAACTTGAATTTAGGCCTCACAACCAGGAGGTGAAGTGCCACGGACTTATGAATGGCGCTCAGAATCGTAGTAGTGGGGACCTTTTCGTCATGTCAACGTCTACCACAACACGGCACATCGATTGTTAAGGTCTCATTTCATATTGACTCCTTATCGTTCAATCATATGGTTTTTCGTCATTTAAAAGCATGAATGACATACTGAAACACTTTTGATATAGACTATTTCAGTTATTTAAACATGCACGTATCACAGTTCAGTTGCTAGGAATACAACGGAAATGAGTTTGTTCTCGCACCACTGTCTTTAGCTGACCCATATTCTCACTTCAACGCTTGCAAAGAGAAATAATTTCAAAGGTTGAGGGCATGGTGATATAATTGTAAATGTATATGGTCTGTTATTATTTAGTAATGTATAATTCTCCAAATGAAGGAGAAGAAGCATTGCAACTACACTGAGTGGCCAAAAGTATTGCAACAAACATGGCTGACGTCATCACAATGTAAATAACAGCTGCATGGAAAAAACCAACTTTCAATGAAATAAACATTATTTATTTACCATTTTTTTCTAGTATTTTGTTGCAAAGTCTTTTTGAATAATAACTTGTCGTAGTCTTGAAGATATTGAAGCATGGAAGCTACTGATATATGTTTGAGAGAGGTCATTCCAAATTTTTGTCACTGCAGCCATTAGGTCATCCCGGTTTTTAATATCATCAAACTCACGGGACAGTTTGATTTTGATACAACGCCAGACATTTTCAATGACATTAAGGTCCGGGGACTGTGCAGGCCAGTTGAATTTTGGAATATCGTTTTCTTATTTCCAAGTATTGGTCTGTTTAGAGGAGTGAGGGTGGAATTATCGTCTTGGAAAATAAATTGCCGATTTTCAAAAATTTTGCTAACAACAGGCCATAAGTGATTATCCAGCAATTCAATATACCTTGCTGAGTTTAGATTTTTATCAACAGGTACACGAACACCAATACCATAATAGGTAATACACCCCTAAAACATACAACTTACTCTCACGGGCGTTTTGCGTTGGTTCAGACGGTAAGGTTTCCTCTTCTCAGACGATTTTCTCCACAAACTTACAGAGTTATTTTGTCCAATGACTACCTGTGTTTCGTCTGAGAAAATAACTTTCTACCACTGTTCAGGTTTCCAATGTCTTTTCCTCGGCACCACAAAATTCGGCGTTGTTTGTTGACTTTAGCGATTGTAAGCGTTTTCTGAATTTTGCCCCTCCTGTATCCTTCCTGGTGTAACTTACGACGAACAGTTCTCATGGACACATTTGTACCTTCATTCCTATTAAAAGTTGATGTAATGTCTTGAAGAAATTGTCTTCTGTTAGTTTTCAGAAAGCGATAAAGTTTCCGATCACCCCTCTCATCTATCACTCGGGGCCTTCCTCTCCGGGGATCGTTTTTGACACTTTCTTTTTGACGGAATGTTTTCAAAACTCGTCCAACAGTGCTTCGATGGATTCCCAATGATTCACTAATTTTGTTGTCATTAAATCCCTTTGAATTTAGAATTACAATCCTTTCCTTTAGGTCCTTTGACAATTCTCTCTCATTCTTCTACATTGTTTTCATTCGATACCTTACCGGAAATCGTCTGCTACTTTGAATTACAAACGGTTCCCCATATAATTCGTACCCTAGTTAATTCGCATACCTGACATCACGACCCAAGCTTACTTTGTTACGCGTCAGCAATAAAAATAAAATTTGAAGCGAGTAAAATTGTGATGACGTCAGCCATGTTTGTTGCAATACTTTTGGCCACTCAGTGTAGATTCAACATGCTCAAAATCAGTCGCTCTGTCATGAATGAATAGATCAGGACCCAACAGCAATCACTCTGTCCGTCCGTCAGCACTTTCTATAGCACGTGATAACTTTAAGTTCCTAGAGAAGACTTTCATAAATGTTACATGTACCGGTTGCCGTTACTCTAAGTAACCGGGAGTTCGAGCCATGCTGGTACTAGGGCTGCGACAATATGGTATATAAGCATAGGTAAGTGATTGCTCCTTTGCCACACGCTCAGCAATTAGGAGTGAGAATCACGGGTCTTTCAGATATGACCTCTAAAACGGAGGTCCCTGTCACGGCAGGCATTGAATGTTAACGAACCTTCAGAGTTACGGCCCTGTGCGCTACACATAGGTCTAAATTTATGGTACTTCACCTACACCTTGTGAAATCCTCAATATGAATGACAGATTTTCGAAGGGACGTAAACCAAACAAGCAAAAAATCAGACATTTTATTCAAAATATTTAAGCTAGGCAGAGAATTTTAAGCAACAGTTTTGGACTTCAAATTTTAAGTCACCTGGGTCTAAGTGCTCAAAGGCCGTAAGCGCCGAGCATAGGCCTAACTTTTGCAGCCCTTCTCGCGCAATGGTGACATCTCTACATGAGTGATTCTGGAGAGGGACGTTAAACAATATTCAATCAATCACTCTAAGGCGACCTGTTGCTACTGGTCTGCGCCTGACATGCGTTAACAATTGAACATTTCAACTTCTTCTTGATACTATCATGTACCATTCCAATTATTTTCAAATCTTTGGGACAATGGAGACATAAATTGTAATTTTCAGGACTCTTCCATCCCAAGGGTTTTAGGGGCGGGGCAAAAAAACCAAAAACTGTCAAATTTTTATCGGTATTCAAAAACTTCTATAACTGCATATCTATAAGGAAAACTAAATGCATAGTGGTGTAGAACAGGGATGCTTCTACCAAACTTGTAAATTTCATGATCCCCGAGGTACAGGTTCTGACTTCAGAGCAAGGCCAAACTCAGCATGTATGTAGCAGGTGGGCCTTTTACCAAAATTGTAATTTTCATGATCCAAGGGGTAAGGGTGTGTGTGTTAATATGAGATTGATTTAGATAGAGTATTTCATCAGCATGGACACTTTCGGGGAGTTTTTAAAAGAACAAACCTTTGTTTTATACTGGTACTGAATATTAGAATATAACTTAATTATGTAGAACAGGAAAATTACCCCTTGAGGTTAGTGACACTTTTAACTAATATTCAAATGACCGATAAGGCCGGTGGGCCTCTTGTTTTAGAATTTCGTTTTATATCTATTTAATATTAATTGGATAACAACACTTTCTGTGGCACGTGGTATTTTCGGAGTCCAAAAAAAAAATAAGGATAGGTGTATCAAACATGCCAATTCAACTACACAACCAGATACACGCCGTGGTTCAGTGGTAGAGCATCTGATGGATATGTCTTCTCAGTTTTCTTGATGATTTATCATTTTGAGTCCATAATTTTATCCCACAAGCAGAGACAGATTATATTATATTAACAATACGATATCACATAATCGATGTGAGATTTAATCGGTACAGTGAATACATTGTAATGCATCAGTTACTTACATCATACAATGTAGTAAACATTTAAATAACGTACAGGGGAAATTGTAAGGTAGGTTAAATACCCCAGTTTCCATGTAAATGTCAAAATAAACTTAAAACCATGAAAGCATGTTTTAACATGAGTAGAAATAAGTAATGCAATTATGAATATAAGTGACTAAAGCCTCGGATTTGTCACAGATTTGAGTAAATTTAGGGTTTTATAAATAATTGGTGGGTTTTTTTCGCATGCACTTTGCTTTGGAAAACGCTGAACTAGCCTTTGCCTGCCTACCAAATTAAAAATAACACGTAGTATGATAAAAAATGTCATATAATGAGATTCAAGTCTGTTCAAATGTACGCCCTGAGGATATATTTGGACCATAATTCGGATTCAAAGTTTTACACGGAAATATATAAGGAATATTGGTAATTTTCTTTTTAAGGATAAGATCAAACAGGGCCACTTTAGTATGCAATAATCTTCAGGTAGTGTAGAGAATTATGGTTCCAGGAGGAAGGGTAGTGCCGTAATTGGGGTTAAATATTCTACATGTGTGTGTGTGTGTTTGTGTGTGTGTGTGTGTGTGAATCTCCTAAAAACCCACCAACCATGAATACTCATTTTACATGTGTAATGTGCATGCATTCCAATGTAGTACAGATTCATATTTCATCAAGTCATGGCTATTGGAGCTGGGCTCGAGCTTTATTAGGAATCCAGAGTTTTATATCAGATTTGTTTTCAAAACCTTTTCTAGAGTAGCAGGGTCACAGTAAATCATATTAATATGCAGACATTTTCAAATTGTGCGGATTTCAAGTTTTTTGCCCAATTGAGCTGAAAACTCCAGTGATCTTTGTTCGGCGTATATAAACTTTAAATAATAACAATTTCAACCCCTTTCCCTAGAACCGCAGGGCTAAACGAAACTTGTCACAAAGTATGCTTGGTTAAAGAGGATTCGCGTTTGTTCAAATGAAATATCACACCCTTTTGGAATTTTAAATAGAATAATTAATTAGTGGAAATTTTGTGACATCTTTTAAAATTATTCTCAAGAACCACTGGACCAATTTCAATTAAATTCGTCTTCGGGCAAAGGTTTGTTCATATGAAAGTTTATACTCCCTACAAATGGCAGATGAAAGAAAATTGGTAGGGTGGTCTCATCAAAAATCTTCTTTACAACCTCTGGACCAAAAAGTTCAAATTTACATGAAAAGCTTCCTGCCATAAAGTAGATTCAAGTTTGTCTAAATCATGACCTTCGGGAGTAGGGTGGTTTTACATGTGGATATGTAGGAAAAATCTTCTCCAAAACAACAGGGCCATGATTAGTCATATCAATATGCAAGCGTCCACATTCCACAGGTAGTGCCGATTTAAGATTGTTCAGATGGTGGCCCTCGGGTATAGGTTGGGGCCATAATAGGGATCAGTTTTACATGGGAATAAGTAAGGAATTAAATCTCAAGAACAGCATTGCAATTAGTCATTATGCAAGCATCCCCAAGTAGCGCAAGTTCAAATTTCTTCTTCTTTTTTTTTTTGAAAATCAAAGAAGCGAAAACGTGCCAAGAGGGTATTTACTAAATGTTCAGAAATAAAGATTTTCAAGACGAAATCCATTGTTTTATCAGTTCATGAATTCCAATGTCAAGTTCGCTATGCTCATTTCGTTTATTTCGTTGTGCTGAGTGTCCGGGAGTGTATAAGGACACGTAAGATTTCAATGCATTAATTCTGTAATATCTGTGTTTTATTAGAATTTTGCATCCAATTTAAGTGCAGTGTTTTTCCACTATTCTCAACCATATACATGTACCCATGCGTGCTATGATTGTGAACTTACTAGAATAATGACACCAAAGTTTATTTATTCAAGATCTAACATTTAATTTCATACCTACATGAACTGTAAACCCCAAATTTCTCAAGGTTCCCTTTTTAGAATAGAATTGATGAAGCCTTTGATACAGCAGTAAAATTTGCTGAAGATGGCAATTTACAAATGTAATGGAAAGTGGAATTTTATGACTGAAAAAGAATTATACCTCCTCATTGCCTAGAAACCTGAAAGCAAAACAATCTTGAAATTAAAGATCTTATTGATTTAAAAATCACTATCAAGTGGTCCATGGAAAGGGTTTTATAATGAGTTCGGTACGAATAAAAAAGAGATTATACAAACTCTCGCGCATACTCTCGTACAGAGTGATTCCCGCTCTAAACCTGTAGCTTCAGGAAACAATATATACCTTACATGTACTACAATTGCGAATATTTGTCAGTTGTTTCCCCTATTTCAAACATAGGTGGCGCAAGACTCGTTTACGTCCTTGTTGACTTCCGATGTACATAAGATTTATGAGAGATTGTAAGGTTTTTGTTGTGCAAATAGGGAGCGGGTGTAGAATTCCCGAGATATGAAGCTTTTAAAAAATTCAACTGGTTCATTGCCATCATATATGTGACAGCGACAACGATCGTTTTAAGTTCCACTCAGCGTCGTGCGCTATAAACTTCAGTCTTCAGTTCAGTCCACGTCCGACTACACAGATATCAGATGACGACTTTATTGCAGAAAGTATTTACGGGGGATTAAACATTTGCTCTGTAGATCGTAATATTCTGCATGAATGTTTTATGCTGAAATTTTATCTATCCTTAGTGATACAGTCATCAATGGTCTTATAATTCTATGACCCCCCCCCCCCCTTCTAGTCTAGATCTATAATCGAACAGGGGAAATTTGAGTAATCAATATATAAACGAAGTATGGTACAAAAATATATTTCAGATGTCATTTAGAAATTAATTTTAGAGTTAACCAAGGTAATCAAAATACGAATGAACGCGATTGCTACCAACACCCCCCCCCCTCCCTCGGTACGACGACGCGACTGTAATGGAGGGGTGGCTATAATCAGACTGTAACTGTAAGGCAGTGAATATTCCTAGGTCTTGTTTTCGTTTTTGATGACTGGATTGTAAATTAATTTCAAACTTTACTTTCATTGTTAATTTTGTTATAATTCAAAAAGTATTGTAAAATATTGTTTGAATTTCAGGGAAAACGAGTCTGGATTCTTCAATAGTCAATACGTATGGAATTAATCAAAATATGGGATGATATTGTCAAACTTTCATAACTTATCAAAGTTTGCATTATCATAGTTATGTTGTTATGTCATGTTTATCAACTGACCCACGGATAGTCCTAGCCTATTTTAACTGTTGGCGCAAACCAGAAGAAAAATGCATCTCAAGAGATTAAGATATTTCTGAATTTTTTAGAAATAAAATTTGAATCATATCTACTTTTATCAAAATTAAATGCAAATTCATAAAGCTATAAATTTATCCAAGTGAAGTAAATACAAATTTCACTGTCATATATACAATGTTGTGTTTATATAAAAGCCACACACAGGCCTATTGTTCAATTCATTGTGGTTTTTTATTTTAAAAAAATCATTGCATTGCGTTTTTCAATATTCACTTGTAACTTCGATTTCAATCTGAAGTATGAACATTCAAATTGACCTTCAAATTGAAAAGTGTACTACATTTGTTAAGTGATGTATTTTAGTATAAAATCATTCATATCATGAACTGTCATGGTACATATAAACATGATAAATCCTTATACGTGAAAGTAAACACGGGTCAAATTATGTAGGCCTACATAAGTTTCCTGCAACACCATGGACAAACGTCATTTGGATACAACCATTCCTATACGCAGGATACAGTCGTGCTTTTCACGCAGAGTACAACCAACTCATAGTATATCAATCATAGTATATGGATGGAGACGTGAATTTAGAAGTTGAAAGAAAGCTTGAACTTCCGTCTTATTGCAATCCAAATTGTAATATTCAATTAAAATGTAGAAACTCGAAATTTTGAATCATTATTGTACACCTAGGATATGGGGTAGTAAAATTTATTTGACCTGCCAATTTTTATGCTCTCGCTTGCCCTATAATATGGACTAATAAAACGTTAATCGCAAGGACTGTTTACCTACCGTGACGTCATCACGTAAGTGATATAAGTTAAAACACGCAAATAAACTGTTAAAGAGAAGTTATACATATACATTTACTATTACTACACATTTTAACAGCTTAATAATAGAAATTCAGAGATATATGGATATATTTAATAATTGATATTCTTAATCCTCGATCGAGAAAGAGAGAGAGAGAGGGGGGGGGAGGAGGAGGTGTCCGCATCTTATTGTTTTAAACATATGCAATTCAACAAGTTATAAAGAATTTTGATGTATTGTATATTATATATTCAACCTAAACTACTGTTTAAGCATGTAAACTTAATTATGAAGTAGTTTATAATGAAAAACGTTCAATGTGTATTGAATGTCTTTATTTAATCGATGTGACAGAGAAAATTCGGTTGCAGCTGAAACTCTCAACGTGCTTTCCTTTCCGCCCAGAGAGTCTTGCAATGCGTTTTCTAAGTTCGTCTCTAAGCGCAGTGAGGTCCTACGAACCGTAATCCGCCATAGTTACTAAATATTCAACAACTTTCTAATCTAAATGTGTCCTTCCGACGCTCTCTTAAACTTGAGGTTAGAAACGCCTTGGACGTTAACGGATCGTGCGCCACCTGTAATCAAGGGCGAGTAATTTGAAGTTTTATTTGCCATTGTACGGCCTCACTTGCTAAGGGTTTTCGGTCCACTTTGCTCCTCACAGTTTATGGGAAGCGGAGTGGACAAAAACTTCGGCAAGGGAAGATGATAATAGTATTGTATAGATAAATTGCTTGGTTTAATATATTCTATTTCACTCTCGTACTCCTACGTACCATTTCAGAAAATTCACGGCGGTCAAAAAGTTGTCAAGAACCTCTTTATGATAAAGGCGGGGATGGTTTCAATCCTTTATTCACGGGTTTTTACAGTATTTTCATTTTTTATCTAAATTTAGCCAGTTTTTAAGGAATAGCATAAAGTGAGTACATCATTTGTTCATTTAAATCCTCTCACAGGTGGTTTCAGGAGGTATGCGAACCCAAGAAGAATATGATATGGAACTGGTGTAATAAATTATGCATAAACTGTAACCATACATGCCAACTTTTAAAAATCCCCATGGGGATTTTGCGCGCGGCATCCTTTTTTCAAAGCTCATAATTCACGCATTTTACCATGAAAATAAATAACGATCTTTTCAAATAAAATATCAATCTAATCATTGTACATGTATCATATATTAACACAACATCAAGTGTGTTTGACCATTAATTTTAACAAAACTATAAAAAAAAAAAAAAAAAAAAAAAAAAAAAAATTGAAAGATATACATAAATATTTGATTAAAATCATCTATTCAGCAAAAAATCCTCTCCAACAACAAGTCACATACATGTACATATTATCAAATAATACTTAAAGTTGCATCCTTTTACACCATTATAAACATTGGCTGTTCTATATATCAAAATTTAATTTAAATATGCAACCATGGGTATGGTTTGAACCAGGAGGAGTTGAACGAACGTAGTTCTGGATTCTTTTTGCCGAAAGACCGCTTTGGAAATTTAAAATTAGCAGGTTGATTAATACGTGTTAATCCGTCCATTTTTTAAATCAAAATGCAGGAATATATGTGACAAAGGTAAACAAAAAATCTCAAAAAGTTGTTTTAGACGGTAATTTTGATTCATCTTCGGTATTTTCCTTTAATTCACATGCTCATTCAGCTCATATGCTCATTTATTGTAACAGTTATATTGTTTGATAATTGTTTAATGACTTAACGACTTACAATGTAAAGCGTCCAAACATCGATCGATCAATTAATGAAGCATACTTAATACCCTATTTTTAATTATTGTGCACACACGTCGGGTCCAAGTACCTACTTCACCTTTTTCTTTTAATTTACTATTCTATTTTTACTTCTTCTTTTTTTTAATTCTCCTTTTTTTTCTTTTTTCTTTTTTTTTTGCAAAATTATTGGGGCGGCGACTGTCGCCCCTTTGCCGACGCCCCTGTTAAATTAATGCACATGCATTTATGTAGTACGACTACAAAGGCGATCTTGCTTGTCTGTAAACATGGGGTTGCAGTAACAAGAGTACATTTCATTGTCACATTAAAAAAATAAATTCTGCGAGATTCAAACAGATGACCCACAGATTGATAGGTTAACCCATATATCAAATAAACTACCCTGAATAGATAAGACCAAGTAATATAATACTGACCTTCCCTTTTCGTGTGTTATATTGCAAAGTATGTCACAGCTTGATGATGACTGATAATACCCTAAGTAAAGGTACATAACTCCTGGCATTTTACCATGTTTCCTAATCAATATCACAAAACAAACACCTTTTAATGAAAATACCCTATTTAACCTTCTCACGGGCGTATCATGTACCGTTTACTACAATCTTGTTCAGCTCTGCCAAGGAGACAAAAGATGCCGAACATTGAGTTCCCAACTTGTCTTCCTGTACTGTCTTATTGGATGAGGTGCTATTTAGATAGAAACTTGGCTGAAATAATCGTCCATTTCCCTCCCTGATAAATGATTGTACAATGTCTTTCCAATCATTTTCTAATAATGCTTAATAAGTATATGATAATACAGTAGTACGCAATGCTGTCAGTCAAAGTTTACATTGCCCTGATGTTTGTCCAAACGTATGGTTAAACATCGAGTATGAATAAGTTTAACATCAATCTCAGGGTATGATTTTAATCACACTGTGTTTAAGTTAAAGATCCTTTTATTGTTTACCAGAACACAAGTGATGGATCTAGGACATCATAAGACAGTAATATCCACATCCAGGTGTTTCCCTTTAAATAAACTCTCCGTCGTACTTGTGTAACTAGCAAAGAAGCCATAATAGTTATTTTACTTGAATATACATGATAAAATCTTAATTTACTTGAATGTACATGATGAAATCTGAATTTACTTGAATGTACATGATGAAATCTAGCATAAAATGTTCAGGTGATAATTTAACCTCTGGGAGGAATACATTACCGCTACATGTACATTGTTAAACATTACGTTTTTCATCTCGATTTCCGATGTTAAACATGTACATGCATAAGGTGCAATGTTCATATCATAATTGTGGTTTAATGCAACCTTGCTCCTTATGTTCATATTTCATACTGAAGAGACATTATTTGTCGAAATGAGCATCTGGTGCATCAAAATTGGTACCGTATAAGTTTTTACAATACAATCAATCTATAACTTGATAAAGTATAAAAATCATAACTGAGAGGAGCATTAGCTGTGAAAGTGATTGCAACAATTTTGTTTTTCTCAAAATCTTTCAATTGCATAGGAATATATATTGATGACTAATAAAAACTATTATTTTGTACAAAAACAAGAGAAACCTAATAAAACAACGTTAGATAACCACTTTTAGTGTTAAGAAAGATAGACCATAATTATTTAATCACCAAAATCACAAATTTATGTGCATGTTTTAAGGATAAAAAGTATTTGAAATAAATAAATACTGATGATATGATTGAAATACATAATATAGAGCAATTTTCAATGACAAAATTAACTTAAAAGATAATGTCCCTTCAATAAATAACAAGAGATGTTTGTAAAACACATATGCCCCCCATGGTGCAAAATTGAAAAGGGTTATACACACATTATTTAATTGATAGTAGTATCATCAATTCAAAATATTGAGCAGACAATATCTTCCTATGTCAAGAGTGAATTGACCATGTGACCTCAAAATCAATAGGGGTCATCTACTCCTTATACTGTACCATTGTACCAAGTTTGGTGTCAATCAAGCAAATAATTCTTAAAATATAGGAGACAATATATTACTATGTCCAGTTCAACAATTGACTTTTGACCTCAAAATCAATATGGGTCATCCTCTCCTGAAGATGTACCAGTGTACTAAGTTTGATGTCTGTCAAGCAAAAGGGTTATCAAGATATTGAGTGGACAGTATATTACTATGTCCAGTTTGACCCTTGACCTTTGCCCATGTGACCTCAAAATCAATAGGAGTCATCTTCTCCTGAATATACACCACTGTACTAAGTTTGATGTCTGTCAAGCAAAGGGTTCTCAAGATATTGAGCGGACAGTATATTCCAATGTCCAGATTGACCCTTGACCTTTGACCATGTGACCTCAAAATCAATATGTGTCATTTTCTCCTGAAGACGTACCAGTGTACCAAGTTTTATGTCTGTCAAGCAAAGGGTTCTCAAGATATTGAGCAGACAGTATATTCCAATGTCCAGTTTGACCCTTGACCTTTAAACATGTGACCTCAAAATCAATAGGGGTCATCTTCTTCTGAAGATGTACTGGTGTACAGGTTTGATGTCTGTCAAGCAAAGGGTTTTCTAGATATTGAATGGTCAGTATATTCCTATGCCCAGTTTGACCCTTGACCTTTGACCATATGACCTCAAAATCAACAGGGGTCATCTACTTCTTAGGATGTACCAGTGTGCCAAGTTTGATATCTTTCAAGCAAACGGTTCTCAAGATATTGAGCGGACATTATATTCGTATGTCCAGGCTAGATTGCCACTTGACCTTTTGACCAGAAAAACAATAGGGGTCTTTTTCTACTCATAACCAACCTACATATGAAATATCATTATCCTCAAGTGAATGGTTCTCGAGATATTGAGCGGACAACATGTGGTCTACCGACCGACCGACCGACCGACCGACCGACAGGTGCAAACCAATATGCCCCTCTTCTTTGAAGGGGGGCATAATAAATTGTGTTTGAAAAGGAATTGTGGAAGGAAGATTTTTGTTTCTAAAAAGTTCCTGCTACCACTACAAATATATTCTTGTTGCACATGACACAATGTATTGAGCACCAGGTTTATGTTCGTGATTTTCCCATTTGCTCCTCAAGGTGAACAAATTACGAAAACTTATTGCCCATCTAAAAGACACCATCAATCATCTGTTCAAAAATGATTTGGTTACTGCATAAGGTGTAAGAGGAATTCTAGGAACCATGGTTTTCTGAAGAAAAACGTTTTTCAACCCCCAATAGATCTCCAGAGTGAAAATGAAAAGTCGGAAACCTTATTGTTCATCAACAGGATTCTGCCAATCATCTTCCAAAAATGTGTTGGTTATTGCCTAAAATAAAAGGAGTTTAAGGAAGAAAGTGTGACAGACGGAAAGAGCAGGTATAACAAACGTATGCGTATGGAAAGTCTCCCGAAGGTGTCCTTTTGGAAACCTTAAGCCAATTTTCAAACACTACTTCGTTTTCAGATAAGCATTAACACTGGGTTCAGCGTGCATTGGAGGGTTGGGTTTTATTGGAACCGGTTTCGATTTTTTGTCCCACATCACAACGCTGAAGGGGACATAGAAATACCGGTGTTGGTGCGTCTGTCCGTCACACTTGACTTTGCGGAGGCAACTCCTTTGACACCGCTCAGCGGAATTTGTTCAAATTTTGTAGAATTCTTACTGATAATATGTAGTTGAACATGTTGCGCCGCCATTTGGATTCGACTAATTTTACAGGAGTTATTGGACTTTGTTGAATTTGTACGTGCGACACTAAAGGAACACCGTGGACGTTGCGTCAGACACCGATGTACGAATTTTGTTCAAATTCTGCAGGATTGTTAGTCATAATACATGTATGTAGTTGATCATATTACATCGCGAGTCTGATTCTACATTTTTTTGCAGAAGTTATGGGACTTTTGAACCTCAACTTTTTTGCGGCGGCGGGGGACATATGGCTATACGTAGCAATCTTGTTGTTTTGTTTTTAAGGAAATCGCTCTGCAGGTGAACATTGTATGAAATATTTCCCTTAACTTAACAATTATGCGGAATACAATATGTGCACGGATTGTCGAGTAGTTTGGTTTTTCTATCAGTGTCACGGATAACCCGTGGAATTTGAGATCATTCAGGGACTGTTGGGATGCTATCCTCACCAAACGTATATTTTCTGATTAAGAATGGTGCTACTGTTGATACTGATGAGTTGGGGAGATCTGCAATTGATGGAAATAATAACTAGCCACTAATTCTAAGATCATCTTTCTCTAAAACACAGTGTTGGCGCGTGGGTACGGTTCCAAGTTGGTATGGGCGTTCGACCCATTTCTATATGATTACACAACCGAGTTAATGGTTTACGGGCTTTTCTTTAATATTTGCAACATATTTTGACTGATCCTTTTAATACCTACTTGTATATGCAATATGTGCAATACGAAAATATATGGCAAAGTTTTCATATACACTGTAAGGTCCACCAGATGTTGAAAGACCCTAGTATTGAAGGGCTAATATAAAGACTATTTCCCCATAGATGCGTCAGATAATAAGAACGAGAAAGTTTAAGAAATTTTGTTTGGCTCAAAGAACGAGATCTTGAATATCCCCTCTTTTAAAATGAAATAGCCATATCTTTTGTAAATTGAAACAAGCAAATTTCGAGTAATTACTGCTCTACCATGCTAAACAATTTGATTTAGAATTAACATGCTTGGCACAGGTACATTTTTAGTCCCCAATCGACTAAGAGGAAGGGGACTTTAGGTTTGCGCTACGTCTGTCAGATCAGTTTTCCGCACTGTTTCGTCATGCTTGCAGATATTAATTTCGTATTTGGTACACTGCTTTACCATGACAAGTTGAAGATCAAGTTCGAATTTTGTTCCTGTACTTTAATGCTTTGTTGAGTTGTGACCCTTTGAATTGGAAAATAAACGCAAATACACATGTACTCAGTTTTCAGCGCTTTGTTTTGTAGATATTAATTTGTTACAGATCAAAACTGAATTTCGTTGTCGTCTATTTATTGTTTTGCTGAGTGTGGCCTTTGGACGTGGAAAATAAATGCAAAAAAAGTTTTCCGCACTTTTTTCTTCGTGCTTGCAGATATTTTATTTGATATTTTGTAGATTGCTTTACCAAGACAAATTACAGATCAAGTTCGATCTTGTCCGTTTATATTGTGGACTTGAAAAATAAACACAAATACTCAGGGTTTATTATTTTTTAAAACACTTTTAAGGCCATCCTAGCAAACTCAGGTAACCTATTATAATTACTGGTCAGCGTCCATTCGTCGTACGTATGCGTGTACGTATACATTTGAACAATTTTAACTTCTTGAAAAGTACCATTCCAATTCTCCCCCCTTTTCTGTGGTCCCCCGAAACATCCACAAAGCTGATTTTGTCAAACGTTTGGCGAAGACTAGACTTTTCACAATTATCTGGTGTCGAACCATTAAACGAAGGCAATATTAATTGATTTCCGTCAAACTGTAAGTATTGGGACAATGAGTAACCTTTGTTAATATAAATACATGATATTACATATGTAAATCTTCGGGTACCTGTAGTGCCTCCTTCATATAACTACATATATATTCCCCAAGTTATCATCTTGCGCTTCTTGTCGTTTTGCAAAACTCTTCATTGCATTGGAGAACTTCTCAGTTTTAAATGACGGCAAATTATAAAAATATGATGTACATAATCCATGCATTTTAAGTTATCCTAAAATATTCTGCATCTGATGCTCATTACAATTATATCGGCAACATAATTTTCTGGTCTTCTGTAAAAACCTTATAGACGAAATTAGTTTCGAAATAAAAGAACTGAATTGTTTCTTTTTACCTGTGAAGTTGGTCTCCAAGTAAAAAGTTTGACACTGGTGTACCAAAGGAATTAAATACCACAGGGAAGAACACGATGAAGAACAGTCGTTTTTGGTAAGGACCAAAGGTTCCCAGCTTTTGGATGAGAGCGTCGTAGTCCATTCTGCTTTGATAAGGTTGTGGTGTTTGCCGGTTGTCTAAAATCTACCCGTGCCTTTCACGCTTGGTGGAAACAAAATTAAGAATTTAGAAAATGGAGCACAAACGAAATGGCGGTATTCAATATTCTCACGCTTGGTACACACCAAAGCCAGAATCGTGAGCAAAGGAGCATGAACAAAATGGCTATATACTAAATTAGGAATTCTTTAAAATGTAAGATATTAACGGTTCATTTGGTTTGTAGTAAATTTTGTATCAAACTGCAATAAACAGTGAATGCAGCGGATGAAATCTATCACGGATGAAAATTTGAAGAGACACTACAGCTCATTTTCCACATTTTAATAAAGTGTTTTTAAAACCATGTATTGATAAAATGATAAATTTCATATCGATACTGACAATTTTGAACAATTGGGATGCATCAATTTACTCTCAACTGCGCTTTGAAGATCGTTCGGAATTCAAAGGTTTCTTCATGCTGACTCGGACTTTTGAATGCTTATTTACATCACGTGGTTTTGAATGACAGCAAAGGTGTTCTTTAGGAAATTATTTAAATTCCCCCATCAAGGGGGTCCACACTCACCTTTCAAGTATAAGATTATTCCCTGCTCCTTATAATAAGTAATTATAAATCATTATTTCAACAGAAACCTTCCATGTTCCCACTGACCGATGTTTTTACAACTAACACGTGTCGTGTTCAGATAAAAATAGCACTTACTTTTAAACGTGGTGTCTTCGCAGCTAGTCTCAATGGCAGATTTAGGGGACCAGGATCCCCCTCCCTTTTTACCCCTCTTCGGAAATCCTAGATCCGCCACTGAGTTACATGTGTTTCTCCGAGCTCTTTGTTTTCCAACGGTCAAACTGATACCAAGGTCAATTTTATTTCACGTATGAGTTTTTTCTCATTCTAATTTTACCTCTTTTCTCACAGAATCTGTCAAAATTCTAGATCTATCAACTACACTTTCTCTCTCTCTGGACGACATGCTGCACTGTTTACTGTCTATGCGCATGCGTCTGAAGACTGAAAGGAGGAGACTCGATATTTTGTGTATAGGTCATCAAAAAGTATTAATTTTTACGTTAAAACGATAATTTTTAACTTTAGATAAGTGTTATTTTCGCAAAGTTCATACTTTTAACAATGCAACAAAAATTGAGAGAGCGCTGGGAAAATTGTCATTTCATGATTTTTGCGCAAAATGAGCTGTAGTGTCTCTTTAACATATTCACTGCAACTGAAACAAACATCCGATTATTCTGATGGGTTTTTCATATTTGAATCGAATGGAATACATTATAACATGCGTTAGTACTTTGGATATTACGAATTTAAAAAGAGACTCATGAGCCACACCGCTCACTTGAGTTGCCTTCACCTTGCTCCTCTTCAAAAGATTTTATGAAGATATTTACCCTCTTTAATCCAATGACATATTTTGAACCCATATTATGACCTCAGCCTCGTCACATGGGTTTTCTGACTTCGAACTGAATTTTAATCCACACAATATGGGGATGCTTCAATACTAATATGACTAACATGGCTTACCTGTTCTGGAGAGGAGTTTATTCCTATACTCACGTATAATGTAAATTTTGATTTCTGGTTTTAACCACCACCCCCCCCCCCCCCTTCAGCCCAGAGTCCATGAACGAGAGAGCTCTGAATCGAGAACGTTTCCATATTGATATGACTCAGTGTCGCCTTGATCATCTTGAGAATATTCTTATGCCCCCGTTTGAAAAAGAAGGGACATGTTTTGCACCGGTCTTGTCTGCTCAATATCTAAAGAACCCTATGCTTCACAATTACCAACTCAGTACAGTAGTTGCTGCTAGAGAGTAGATGGCCCTATTGATTTTCAGGCCACGAGGTCAAAGGTCAAGATAAAACCGGAGGTACAATATTCACTCAATATCTTGAGAACAATATATTAACAGAACAATATATTGAGAACGCTTTCCTTAACAGAACAATATCTTGAGAACGCTTTCCTTGAGAGAAATAAGCTAAGGAGTAACAGTTTTGATAACACAAGGTCAAAGGTCAAACTGTACGTAATAAAATACTTCAGAACCATTTGCTTTACATTTACCAAACTTGTAACAGCGGATTCCCCTAAAGAGTAGATGTCGACTATTGATTTTGAGGTCACAAGGTCAGGGGTCAAACTTCACTCAGTAAGATATTGTTTGCTCAATATCTTGAGAACCTTTTCCTAGACAGACATCAAACTTGGTTCACTGGTTCTACACGAGGAGTAAATGACTCCTATTGGTTTTGTGGTCACAAGGTCAATGACAAAATTTCTCTGTACATCAGATATTGTCCGCTCAATATCTAAGGAACTCTTTGCTTGAACGTTACCATACTCCGTAGAGTGGTTGTCCATAGAGAGTGTAGGACCCTACTTTTTTTTTTACATCACAGAGTCAAAGATCATGCTGGACATAAGACATTTTCTGCTCAATATCGTGAGAACGCTTTGCGTGACAGATATTAAACTTAATGGTTCTACCTTAGGAGTAGATGAACTGTATTCATTTTGAGATCACAAGGTCAAGCGTTTACTGGATTTCATAATATATATTGTCCACTGAATATCTTGAGAACCATTCCCTTAGTACAGTGCTATCCGCTCCTAAAGAATATATATATATATATTAAAAAATATATGAAAAGAAAACACAGAAATCCTCCGTAAAGCTTTAGCGCTTTCATTACATCTTCAGAAGCTTTACAAAACTGTATACATAGCAGTATCATAGTAACAATGATTATGACGTCAAAGTAAGCGGAACGTTAAATGTCTATATTGTGACGTCATGGATAATGTACAACAATGATCTGGAAAAAGTACGGGAAATATGAAATGTTTTTCTTTTTCCCGGCTCTGAATAGCACTGGCACATCTGAGTTTATAAAATGGGAAAATATTAAATCGTTTTTTACCACACGTTTCCAGGTGTGCTCTTAACTGGATTTGTCTGTATTCAGGTGTACTGATGTGCTGCTTATGTACACGTACACGGGCACGGAGAGTGTTGCCAGTTTCACCAATGTAATATTCCTTGCATCCAGGACATGTGATGGCGTATATGACATCCTTTGTATCGCATGACATGTTAGCATTAACTTTAAATTCTCGTCCGTTAAAATTATAACTGGCCCCTTCTGTAATGTAGTCACATGTACCGGATCGAGGGTCCGTTCACTTTGATACTGTGTAAGTACGGTCATCTAATTGGGAGGAACAAAGTATTCTCTTAAGATTTTTGTAGCCTGTTTGATTCATAAACAATTGAATTGATGTTTTGATTTCTCGGATTATAAGTGTGTACAAATGGCATTATTTCTCCGTCATTAGCACATCGTGTGTTTGAAAGTAACTGTATCCTATCGCACTCCTTAGCCTTCATTATTCCATCGTCTACAAGTTGTTCTGGGTATTTTGGCTTAATAAATACAATTTTATGGGTATATATATATATACAATATATATTATATTATTTGGTTCCAGCTGACAAAGCTAGTAACAACATTGTCTTTGTTTGTAAGGCTCATCATTACAACTGTATTTTAAACGAACTTGGCATTAATTCCACTTTTGGTAATGATACTTATACTCCAACTGCCCTTTCAAAAGATGAAATTCTTCAAAACCATGCTTCAGTTTTAGACACATTTAATATTCCAGTCGATGGGTCGAATGAATATGAGTTACCGTACCTATACTGGATTCCTAAACTACATAAAAACCCTTTCAAACAAAGATGCATTGCTGGATCCAGTAATTGCTCTACCAAGCCCCTATCTTTGCTCCTCACGAAAATGTTAACAGCTGTGAAGGAGAAACTTCAAACTTACTGTGCGACTACATATGCCAGAAGTGGTGTTAATCAAATGTGGATTCTAACAAATTCTAAAGAACTTTTAGTAGACTTGAAATCGCAGAATTTTTCCCAAATCAATAACATTAAAACCTATGACTTTTCAACACTATGCACGACCACTCCTCACGATAAATTAAATACTAGACTTTTTGACATCATAGACAGTTGCTTCTCCAACAAAAACGGAAAACGGAAATATTCGTATCTAGTGATCAGTCATTCAAAAACTTGCTTTGTTAAACACCACTCTGATTCCACGCACAAGTACTCTGAAGTTGAAATAAAGAATATGCTGGAGTTCCTCATTGATAATATCTTCGTGGTCTTTGGTGATCAGGTCTTCCAACAGTCTGTTGGAATTCCCATGGGCACGAATTGCGCTCCTTTGTTAGCTGACCTGTTTTTATATTCATATGAAGCAGAATTTATTCAAAAACTTCTACGTGAGAAGAAAAAACCTCTCGCTGTGGTCTTCAATTCGACTTTTAGATATATCGATGACGTTTTGTCTATTAACAATGATAACTTTCATTCATATGTCGATTTGATATATCCCTGCGAGCTCGAAATAAAGGACACCACAGAGTCATCCACTTCTGCTTCATACTTAGATATTTTATTGAAAGTAGACATTAACGGCAAACGGACAACTCAACTGTATGACAAACGGGGTGCTTTCAGCTTCTCCATCGTCAACTTCCCATATTTATGTAGCAATATTCCATTATCACCTGCATATGGTGTTTATATATCTCAACTGATTCGATATGCAAGAGCTTGTTCTGCGTATAGTCAGTTTTTAAATCGAGGTAAGCTACTGACAAACAAGTTGATGGTACAGGGATTTCAACAGTCTCGATTGAAGTCAGCATTTCGCAAATTCTATGGTCGTTATAACGATCTACTTCGTCAGTACAACCTCGCATTGGGTCAAATGCTGTCTGACGTGTTTCATACCGTTGTTAAGCCGTTCTTGGCACACTGATTTCGACTGCGAAGAACTCCGTTTACCTGATCAGGATATAGGGCTCACGGCGGGTGTGACCGGTCAACAGGGGATGCGTACTCCTCCTAGGCACCTGATCCCACTTCTGGTGTGTCCAGGGGTCCGTGTTTGGCCAACTATCTATTTTGTATTGCTTATAGGAGTTATGAAATTGATCACTGTTCGTTATCTTCACCTTGCATATATATATATATATATATATATATATATATATATATGTCATTGGTTTTCGTCACAAGGTTAAGGTCAAGACTCGAATGACAAATCATTTCATACTTAGATATTTTATTGAAAGTAGATATCTACGGCAAACTAACGACTAAATGTTATGACAAACGGGATGATTTCAACTTCTCCATCGTCAAATTCCCATATTTATGTAGCAATATTCCATTATCACCTGCATATGGAGTTTACATCTCTAAACTGATTCGATATACAAGAGCTTGTTCTGCGTATAGTCAGTTTTTAAATCGAAGCAGGCTACTGACAAATAAGTTGATGGTACAGGGGTTCCAACAGTCTCGTTTAAAATCAACATTTCGCAAATTCTATGGTCGTTATAACGACTAGTGTGCCAATACAACTTATCTATCATTGGCTCAAATGCTGTCTGACGTGTTTCATACTGATTGTTAGGCCGTTCTTGACTACGGATAATTCCATTTACTTGATCAAGATATTGGGCTTACGGCGGGTGTGACTGGTCGACAGGGGGTGCTTACTCCTCCTAGGCACCCGATCCCACCTCTGGTATAGCCAGGGGTCCATGTTTGCCCAAATCCTTATTTTGTATTGCTTGTGGGAGTTATGAGACTGATCAATGTTCGTTATCTTCGTCTTTCATTTAGAAATGTCTGTTCTGTATCTTGTTTAACGTCCTTCTTGAGAATTTTTCACTCAGATGTAGACATCATCAATACCTGAGAAGGGCTTTGAGCAGTGAGGGTCATTTAAAGCTATGTTCGGCCATTGAGCAGTGAGGGTCATTTAAAGCTATGTTCGGCCATTGAGCAGTGAGAGTCATTTAAACCTATGCTCGGCCATTGAGCAGTGGGGGTCATTGAAATATATGCTCGGCCATTGAGCAGTGAGGGTCATTTAAACCTGTGCTCGGCCATTGAGCAGTGAGGGTCATTTAAACATATGTTCGGCCATTGAGCAGTGAGGGTCATTTAAACCTATGCTCGGCCATTGTGCAGTGGGGGTCATTTAAACCTATGCTCGGTGATTGAGCAGTGAGGGTCATTTAAACCTATGCTCGGAAATTGAGCAGTGAGGGTCATTTAAACCTGTGCTCGGCCATTGAGCAGTGAGGGTCATTTAAACATATGTTCGGCCATTGAGCAGTGAGGGTCATTTAAACCTATGCTCGGCCATTGTGCAGTGGGGGTCATTTAAACCTATGCTCGGTGATTGAGCAGTGAGGGTCATTTAAACCTATGCTCGGAAATTGAGCAGTGAGGGTTCTTTAGCGTGCCACACTTAATGTGACAAGGGACATCCGTCTTTTTATGTCATCTCCGAGGACCCGTGATATTCACACCTGATGTCCAACCTTTGGCAATGGAACTGTCACTATCTGTTTGAACGACTTAGGTATGTTGCGGCCGGGATTCAAACCTTGACTCTCCGCATGCGGGACGAACACTCTACCTCTAAACCACCACGACGGTCCTATGTATCTTGAGAGATCATTCTTGAGAGATCAAACTTATTTATGTCTTATAATGCTGAGCAAGTTCATCGCAACTAGTTTTTGCTGTATCATATATAAACATAAGGCAAATTGAGTATGAAAATGTCATTTATTCAAATAACGAACTAAATAACAAACAACTAAAAAGGGGATCAGACTCACAAACAATCCAATGAAAATGCCATTGAAGTGGAGAAAGAAAATAAACAATGACAAAGTAATTCAATATGTCTGATCCCCCAAATTTATCTATAAAAGTCCACATCAACTACATTTTTAAAAAAACGACCTTACAAAGATGCAGCAAAAAGATGGCACATCAAAAATTGATACGGGAATAGAAATTACATGGAAGGAACGAAGGGGTGAAAAAATCTGAAATTTATGGATCCGAAACTAAGTGCACATGGTATTTAATCAACTTCGGATATGTATTTTGTGCTTACTCACCCCCCCCCCCCCCCTTCCAACTTTTAAAACTTTGTATCAGTCAAGCCGAAAGCCTACATCAAAGGGGAAGCGAATTTTATTTACATGTGGTAACTTTCACAAGGGCCTAAGATACCATTTTTAATTATTATAATTAAAAGAGCTCGGTTATACAATCTGTTTCGTTTTGTTTGGGTAGGTTTCGTTTGGTTTCGGTAGATTTCGTTTCGTTTTGGTAGATTTCGTTCCCACTTTACAGGTACCCTAATTGTATGCGCTGTTGATCGAGAAATTGGTTTCTTTTATAAAGTCGTGTAATTTGTAAACCGTTTTACATCAAGGGAATGTAGTTTTCTGATTACAATGTTCTCTTTGGCTACTTTTTTATAATTCCGATCGCGCTTGGTTCAAATTTGAAAATTCGCAATATTTCTTAATTTTGACTTCATTTCAATTTCTTTTTAAAACTATATTTCTCTAATATATCTTTTTTCTAATTGACATGTTTTTGAAGATTTTATCCGTAGATTTAAAACATATTCGCAAATAACGTTTTCAACTTTCATATACATGTATATTTTTTATTTAAAAAATTAGAATGTCTATCTGAGTAATTTAGGCATGTATTCTTAGATATTCATATTATGCATGAAATCACAGATAAATTTGCAAACAAAATACTTTTTTATCATTCCGGGATAAATCACATAAAATTCATATGAAATATACTTGCTATTGATACTTAATTTACATCTCCCTTACTGCTATTGATACTAAATTGAAACTAAATGGATACTTAGAAAGAGCAAGTACGGTAGTCCTTAACCAAAATTGTAAAATTGATGATCCCAGGTGTAGGGGTTTTGTTATTAGAGTTGGTCCAAACCTTAGTATGTACATGTAGTATTTGTGTGTAAGTTCGCTGAAAATGTATAAAATCGAAATGCATACTTAGGAATAGCAAAAAAGGGTGTACAAACTGGTGTATTTCACAACCCATAGTTTTGACTCTAGAATGGGTCCAAATTATTCAAATGTTTTAATGTTAATACACCTTTTATATTATGTCTGGGTATGCACTTTTGAGGGCAATGAAGTTTTAAGGTAGCTCATTACACTAAAATTTTATTTGATGGCTCGTCAATACACTTCTTATGAAGTATGATTTCACCATTGAAAGCAGTGGCGGATTTAGAGGGGGCGCAGCCGGCGCCCTCCCCCTAAAATTTTCAAATTTAAGGTAAATCGCGGTATATTGTTTCGGAAAATGTACTAAACGATAAAAGAAGCAATGTTTTCTTCCACTCCCAGAGAAATAAATTACAAAATCCTTTGATTTCTTGAATTACTTTATTGGGAGAACTTAATTTTTTCCAAAAACCCCTTAAAATTTGAGTCATTTTCTTAATTTCAACTTATTAAAATGATAGAAAATAGTACAAATGACTTAATAGGAGAAATATTTTCAAGCCCCATAAAATCTGTAAAATCCAGGAGCTTCCTGGACCCCCACCAGAACTTCGCCCTGGACTCATAAAGTGGCGCCCCCCGTAACCACAATTCCTGGATCCGCCCCTGGAAAGAGTGATACAAGCTCTTAATTATTTGATATGAATTTTTCGTGATTTTTCCCGGAATGAAGACAAAGATGTTTTGTTTGCAAATAAGAGATTCTTGCGTCCAAATTTCGCTGTGATTTGGTGCATAATACTAATATCTAATAAATCATGCCTAAATGATTCAGGTATAAACGTCCTAATTTTTTAGAAAAAAATATTCATGAAATTGAAAAAGCTATTTGCTAAAAAAAAAAAACAAAAAAAAAAACCAAACTTAAAAAATCTACGGATAAAATCTTCAAAACACATGTTAGTTAGACAAGAATTATATCAAAGAAATACATAATAAAAAGAAATTGAAACGAAAAATCCAAATTTTAGATATAATCACTATATTCAAACTGGAGAAAAAAGTACCGATCCTTGATCAAAATTGATAGAAATTACTAACATAATCATATTGTTGCCAATTGTATGCGCTGTTCATCAAGAAATTACTTTCCCTTAAAAATTAGTTTAATTTGTCAACTCTTTCACATCAAGGGGATGTTGTATTCTGGGTACAATGTTGGGCTTGGTTCAAATTTGAAAAATCGTAATATTTCTGGATTTTGACTATTTCATTTCAATTTCTGTTTAAAATATATTTCTCTGATATATCTGTTTTCAAAGTGGCATGTTTTTATAAGATTTTTTCTAGATTTACAAAATATTAGTAAATAACGTTTTCGATTTTCATAAATATATTTTATTTAAAATATTAGAACGTCTATCTGAGTCGTTTAGGCATGTTTTCTTAGATATTCATATTATGCATCAAATCACAGGAGTATTTGGAATCTATAGTACAGTGAAACTTCTCTACACTGCCCGGTGTTGTAGAGTGAGCCTTCCCCCTAATGAGACTTCCCCCGGAAGCCTGGCTCTAGAGTGAACCTTTCCCCGGAAGCCTGGCTCTAGAGTGAGCCTTTCCTCGGAAGCCTGACTCTAGAGTGAGCCTTTCCCCGGAAGGCTGGCTCTAGAGTGAGCCTTTCCACGGAAGGCTGGCTCTAGAGTGAGCCTTTCCCCTGAAGCCTGGCTCTAGAGTGAGCCTTTCCTCGGAAGCCTGGCTCTAGAGTGAGCCTTTCTCCGGAAGCCTGGCTCTAGAGTGAGCCTTTCCCCGGAAGCCTGGCTCTAGAGTGAGCCTTTCCCCGGAAGCCTGGCTCTAGAGTGAGCCTTTCCTCGGAAGACTGGCTCTAGAGTGAGCCTTTCCCCGGAAGCCTGGCTCTAGAGTGAGCCTTTCCCCGGAGGCCTGACTCTAGAGTGAGCCTTTCCCCGGAAGCCTGTCTCTAGAGTGAGCCTTTCCCCGGAGGCCTGGCTCTAGAGTGAGCCTTCTCCTTGGTGGGGGGGGGGGTCACTCTAGAGCCAGATTTCCGGGAGAAAGTCTCACTATGGGGGAAGTCTGGCTCTATAACACCGGCTCTCGGACCGAAGAAACGGCTGATTTCGAAGGGCGGCCGTTTTACCGAGAATTTAGAGATGTTTTATCTCAATATTCACAATGTTGGTACTGGTCACTTTGTTCTGGTGATCTATGATCCATTGTCGGTGGAAATCAAATTAGTCCGCTTGTACCTACAGGTAATTATAAATATCAAAAAATATTCTCGCTGAAATCATCTAATTCTAAACTGAAAACAGGATACATAAAGAAAACATATAGGCATATATTATTGGAATTCCTCTTCCCTATAAAAACTCTCTTTGACATTCATCGCTTATATCATTAACAAATTTGTTTTGACGTTTTGGAAAAGTACAGTAGTAAATTTGAAATTGTAATTTGAATATTTCTTAGGAATTTTAAGTCTATGAAAACCAAGAAAATTAATTTATCTTTTAATAATTATCATTAACAGTCGTGGGGTTGATCTTTATCAACTAACACTTATATCCTTACGATAGTATGGTGCAACAATATGGCGTTTGATACGGTATTCATTCAATGAAGACATGACTGGGCAGTTTTAAGAAGTATGTGAAGACTCACCTTTTTAAAAAGGCATTTTATCGTTAACACATGAAATATTTAATTTTTATTATTGTGACTATACTGTAGACTTTTGATCTGTAAAACTATAATTTTTATTGTTCAGTTTGATACTTTAGAATAGATTGTTTATATTTTTTTAAGTACCTATGTCCATTCGAATATCTTAATTTCATTTCAGTTGATTGTTATATATTTTTATAATCGTTTTAATGTTAAAGCGTTTTAGAGTAATTTTATTATATTTAGCGCTATATAAATGCTAGAATACTACTACTACTAATAATAATAATAATAGTAAAAATGCTCCTAACTGTTGCTTTTATACATTTTGTACAGAATTTGGAAGGGTCACTTGGATTAACCAAGTGTCACTTAACACACTTGACGGCACAGGTAAACAATATAAATTATAGAGGCCACTCGTGTTTTTCACACCTCCGGTCGATAATTTCCCACCTGGCCGATCTTGATCATCCTATGGCCTAAATTTTCTCGTCTTCAAAATAAGGCCGGTATTATAAGGGTCGATATAAAGGAGAACCAGTCGAGGATGGAATATGTTCTATGTGTGACCTAAATCAAATTGAATCTGAAAAACACTTTCTACTAGTGTGTCCCTTTTATAAAGAACAAAGAAAAAAAATCTATATAATGAAATTGGACTTAATGTAAATTTAAATCAAATAGATGACTCTGTGTTTACTAATATTGTTTGTAATTTCCCAAGACAAACTGCAAAATTCATCTATAATTCTTATAACATCAGACAAAAATACTGAAGGAAAGCCACATGATTAAATCATCTATGATACATGTAGTAATATACATCCAAATAACTACATGCGAAGACATTATTGAGCATGTTAAATTGATTAAAGTGACATATAGGTCCGTTGGGCCGGGTGTAAAATTATATCATGTATCTTACTGAAATATAGAATTTGTATTACACATGTCACTATAATAAAAGATTTTCTTAACAAATGTACTTTAAAATATGGCCAATGTCCGATTTCCAAGGGTGGCCGGTCTTGTAAGACTTTCTTTGTAAGGAAATTTTAAGATTTCTGCCAGGACTTTGAAAATTGGCCGATATTCAGGGAGAGCCAGTTTTCTGAGGAGCCGGTTGGAGAAGTTTCACTGTATTTTATTTGCAAACAAAGTACCTTTTTTATCATTCCATGATAAATCACAAAAAAATCCATATAACATAGTTGAGGGCTTGTCGATGGTGAAATCATACTTCATAAGAGGTGTTTTAACGAGCCATTAAATAAAAATTCAGTGGAATGAGCTACCTTAAGAACACATCTTGTTTTATATTGTTGCTGAAATTTATGGATTCGAAACTAATTGCACATGGTATTTAATCAACTTCCGATTATGTACTTTGTGCTGACCCCCCCCCCCCCCTTTCCAACTTCAGTCAAGCCGAAATCCTACATCAAAGGGGAGGCGAATTTTATTTATATGTGGTAACTTTCACAGGGGCCTAAGATAACATTTTTAATTATCATAATTAAAAGAGTTCGGTTATACAGTCTGTTTCGTTTTCGGTAGGTTTCCTTTCGTTTCGGTAGATTTCGTTTCGTTTCGGTAGACTTCGTTTCGCACTTCACAGGTACCCTGCACATGTATATCAGGCACGAATCGGAGTGAATAGGAGGGGGCACCCTGCGTTGCTACTCCACTTTTTTTTAACAATACAATTTTTAAAAATTCTGTACTGTAAGTGAAAGAGAGGTATTTATGAATAAAAACTATTTAGTGAGGTATGATCATGAGCATTAATAGAAGAAGTCTAACACCCACCTACCCCCCCCCCCCCCCACACACACACACATGATGTTTGTAGGAAAATGTTTTGAGGCACTCATGATAGAAGACTCTAGCACCACCACGATTGAAGAAAATGAAACCTGAGAGAGAAAAAAATGTGGAAATCACTGCAAAAGATTCCAACACCACCCTCTCCATCCCACCTCCGAATTAGGATTTTGCAGATAGGACAAAAGATTATTTGAAAAGCCAAGATCTAATTTATGCCCCAGCTGCACCCCCCCCTCCCCCCCCCCCCCCCCGTCACTTTGCAAAACGATGGCACGTGTCTGTATATAATCCCAAACTGTAAAATATTCACACATATTCAATTTGCTCAAACACATTTAGGCCTATGAGTCTACATTAATTATCCAATTAAAGTATAAATATATAGTTAATATCTATATACAATGTAGATGTATCGTGTCGACCTACATGCACTTAAATTATAATAACCTTTGAAATCATAAAACAACTACTTTTTGTAGAAGAAGAGATGTAAATTATATATATAGGCCTAGATAAAACCAAATTTTGTTTATGGAGTGATATGTTTGATTTAGTATGCAGTGCCCAAATAGATTTAACTGCCTCTACCAACATGGCCACCTCTTTCTCCAACCAATTTCGCTTGTGCATTTTCTTTGCATTCTTTTTATTCATTATTTTGGTGCAGACGACAAGTGAAAAAACCGAAAGTATGATGTACGCATGCTCAGGACGCGGTAACTAAGCACGTAAGCTTCTAATAGTTGAAAACTTTAGTGAAACGCGGTTTGCGCTAAACTAAGATTATACGTAACTAGATTTACGTAGTCGGCGTAAGACTTAGTTAGTTGAAAATTTACACTTAATGATGAAACGGCGTCCAGATCCCCACGTGAGGAAGATAATGAGCAGTGATCAATTTCACAACTCCTATAATTAATACAAAATAGAGAGTTGGGCAAACACAGACCCCTAGATAACAATGGTTTCACCCAAGAAGTATGGGTATTGCATGTGCAAACGAAAGCGACAAGTTAGTGTTATATTCGGCCAAGAGGTATCGATATTTTAAATGCAATCACTGTATGTGACACTTGCCTTTATGTGACATTCAGTTAAAATGATTTTCAAAAATTATCACGAATATGAGCACAATTATCATCGCATGAATATTTTAAACATAACTTATCATTGATTTATCCAGATGGGTCCTTTTAATAAAAAAATATTAAACTTTAGCTTTACTAGAGGTATTAGACATTTAAACCTGAATTGTTTCTTTTCGATAATATCTGCGAAATTCATATCTAAAGCACCCAATTTCGTTCAATAAAACTTTAATTTTTCTCTACATAATTGTAGCTTTAATAGGCAACTCATTTTAAAATGAGGTTTTATTTCGAGATATATTAGATTAACGGTTTGTTAAAACCTGCTTACAGCTTTTTCTAGACTACATGGCACATTATATTGCACGACAATAAAATATATTCACCCCGATTAAGAAAAAGTATTTATTTTGGTATTGGAGTCAAAAGTCAAATGAGTGAAGATGGTTTCTCAATGTTTTCTCTTTAATATACCATCTGAAGTAATTCTTATCAGATAAAAGTGCAAATTAGGAATGTCTTCTGGTATATGCAGATTTGCGTACCAAAATACTACAAATACAACATACAATGTATTCAATTTATCTAATTGTATTGATAAATGATTTTTTTTTTTTGCTACATGTAAGTAACAACACTTTCCGTGCAAATTTGACAAAAATGAACCAATTTGATTCAATACAATGCATGTTGTGCATATCTATGATGCAACATAACGATCAGTTATCAATTTCATAACTTCTATAAGGAGTAAAAAAAAAAAAGAGTTGGGCAAGCACGGACCCCTAAACACACCAGAGGTAGGATCAAGTGTCTAGGAGGAGTAAGCATCCCCTGTCGAACAGTCACACGGTCACTCACATCCGCCATGATGCCTATGTATTCTAGAGGTCATGCGAGCGCTATGTCATGGCTACTGCACCTCTGCCAATTTAGTTCTTTATGTCATAAATACTGGGGATCTTGTGCTGAATTTTGTCACAGACTCACTTAATCACTTGTGGAACATATTAGTGCAAATTGTATTGAAAACCCTTGCATAATTTAATATATTTTTGAAGTCATAACTTTAGTTTCTCTGCGCCCACTGATCCATAACCACTATCCGTATGAAGTACTTTGCACCGTTTGTTCATTCCTATAGAGGATTTGTACCACGGTTTTTCGTACACAACTTTGTACCATTAACCGTGCGAAGTACCTTCACCATATATTCATTTTCATAGAGGAGTCGTGCCACGAATTTTCTGACACGGCTTTGTACCAAACTGATGTACAATATGTTTTGTACATCTGACTAACGGACCCGGAGGCGAGGATTGATTGATTGTATCTTGCTTAAAGCTGACATGAATTAATAAATATATTAGAATTATATGTGTCCACTTTATTTCTCTGCTTATCCGTCATATTAGTTGGATATTCTGTTGTTATATGTATCAGGGTTCGCATGGTATATAAGGGGCGGGTTTTGCTACGCTTCACCTCATACCAGTGTCTTCGTTTTACCTGTGCGGGTAGCTTCTACAGGTAACACGTTCATCTCCCATACTTATAGGACATCGAAAAGAAATGAAATCACCTTTTGGAACACCATGCATTTAAACATATAGTACAGTAGTAAATCATTCTAAAAGCTTTGGATAAATAAATTTAAAATAGGTTTTCTTTATGTACGTACATTTGCAATAAATATGTCAAAACTATACCCCCCCCCAAAAAAAAAAAACCGCGAAGAAATATTTCATCAAAACAATAAGATTCATCTTAAATCTGAACACCAGAACTAGTATAAATTGTGATATTTTAGATTCAATAAACACACTCTGTGTAGCAGATCGTATTAAACAATTAAGACTCAACCATGTCTTTAACATCAACCATGGTCTTGCACGAAATTATTTACATGAGAAATTTGACAGAAATGAAAATGCTACTAGGGGAGCCTCCAATTTTAATTATCATACCTCTAGGGTTAGGGTCTACAATAGTTCAAAGTTTTATTATCATGCCATTTTAAACTGGAATTATCTTCCTTTGGAAGTAAAAATATAGCTAATAGAGCTAGTTTTAAATCTGCTGTCAAGTTGCATCTTGCAGAAGAAGCTCGTAGGTGGGAAGGAAGCATTTATATATAATGGTCTTTTTATGGTGTATAATGATACATTTTAAAAAATATTTTGTATCATTATACTTATTTTTGTCTATGCTGTCTTAGTAATATATAATCTATAATTAACTTAAAACATCTTAGGACCCCATTGGAAGTAAACAAGATTTATAAATTGTTTTCATGGGTTATCCTAGGCAAAGATTTATTTAAAGTATATAATTTATATTGTCTGTGATAAGACCTGGTACTGTGATAAGCATGCATTTTGATAATGATGTTGTTGGTGGCTATAACTGTGATACTATCTGGAGTGCTATTGCGTACATATGATAGCAATGTGCCAAAATTTCATTTGTGATCCCTAATTGACATTATTAATGTATTTTACAATGTTTTCAGTTATGATTTGTAATTTATCTGATGCTTTGCCTGAATAAACATGAAAGGTGAGGATAACGAACAGTGATCAATCTCATAACTCCTACAAGTAATACAAAATAGATAGTTGGGCAAACACGGACCCCTGGACACACCAGAGGTGCGATCAGGTGCCTAGGAGGAGTAAGTATCCCCTGTTGACCGGTCACACCCGCCGTGAGCCCCATATCCTGATCAGGTAAACGGAGTTATCCGCAGTCAAAATCAGTGTGCCAAGAACGGCTTAACAATCGGTATGAAACACGTCAGACAGCATTGGACCCAATGCGAGGTTGTATTGACGAACTAGATCGTTATAATGACGATAGAATTTGAAAAATGCTGACTTCATTCGAGACTGTTGAAACCCCTGTACCATCAACTTGTTTGTCAGTAGCTTACCTCGATTTAAAAACTGACTATACGCAGAACAAGCTCTTGCATATCGAATCAGTTGAGATATATAAATACCATATGCAGGTGATAATGGAATATGTCATATACATATGGCATGCACCTGTATTTTGCAAGAATTGATATAAATAATATATTTTATGCTCTTTGCTTATTCCATTCTATCAGTATGTAATTGGCAAATGATTTCTCAGCATTTATTTCATAAGAAACTGCAAATACTTGCATGCACTTGCAAGTATGGAAAAAAAAGCTTTTTTGCATATTTAGGTCACCTGAATCATTCAGGTGACCCATTGCTATCTGTTTTTGTCCGTCGTCGTGCGTTAACATTTGAACATTTTCAGCTTCTTCTCTGAAACCCCTGAACCAATTTCAACCAATTTTGGCATATAGCATCTGTGGGTGGAGGGGAACAAAAATCATGAAATTCGTGGTCCCTGCCCCCCTGGGGCCTGAGGGGTGGGGCAAAAACCATCAAAATTAGTGTAATTTTAAAAAATCTTCTTCTTTACTCCTGGACATCAAGAAGCCAAACTGTGGGTTAATTATAATGAGCGTTGAGCCCTCTACCAAAATTGTGAAATTCATGGCCCCTGGGGCAGGGGTTCTTGTGTTAGGGTGGGGCTCTATTGGTCATATAGTGAAAATGTAGAAATTCTTTGAAAATCTTCTCTGTCTCTGGGTATTAAGTAGACAAACTAATAGCATGGTAATGATGAGCAAGGATGCCTCTTTAAAAATTGTGAAATTCATGGCCCCTGGATCAGGGGTTCTGGTGCTAGGGTGGGGCTCTATAAGTCATATAGTGAAAATGCATTATTTCTTTAAAAATCTTCTTCTCTGTCCTTGGGTATTAAGTAGACAAACCAATAGCATGGTTATGATGAGCAAGGATGCCTCTTTCAAAATTGTGAAATTCATGGCCCCTGGGTCAGGGGTTCTGGTATTAGGGTGGGGCCCTATTGGTCATATAGTGAAAATGCATTTTATTTCTTTGAAAATCTTCTCCTCTGCTGCTGGGTATTAAGTAGACAAACTAATAGTATGATAATGATGATCAAGGATGCTTCTTTTAAAACTGAAATTCATGGCCCCTGGGTCAGGGGTTCTGGTGCAAAGGCGGGGCTGATTGATTATATAGTGAAAATGCAATATTTCTTTGAAAATCTTCTGTTTTTGTCCGTCGTCGTGCGTTAACATTTGAACATTTTCAGCTTCTTCTCTGAAACCCCTGAACCAATTTCAACCAATTTTGGCATATAGCATCTGTGGGTGGAGGGGAACAACAAAAATTGTGAAATTCGTGATCCCTGCCCCCTGGGGCCTGAGGGGTGGGGCAAAAACCATCAAAATTAGCGTAATTTTAAAAAATCTTCTTCTAAAATGACACATGTACTTCATGACCACATAGCTATTCAATGTTTCTTCCATCCAAAAGTAAAATTCTTATATTTAAACACAAACCTAATTCAAACATTGGAAGGTTGTTACATGATACTCAGGTGACCTATAAGGCCCCTGGGCCTCTTGTTGTCTAAATTATCTAAACTTTCAGAATGTTTCATTGGTATACAATAAATATTTTGTAATTTTTAGCAAAGCATGTTTTAAAATGTGATTTTATTTATTTCTCAGTCCCTTTATATTACTATCGGAGATGTGCAATGGTCGAGTCCACGTAGAAAAATCACTTAGGTGTGACAATCACATTTCGGGTATATACGGGTTGAGTAAATTAGGATACCTGAGAGAAATGTGGCTGATAAGATGAGAAATGTGTACGTATTTATTAATTCATGTCAGCTTTAACACTTCTCTAGAGAATTTGAGGAACTAAAGCCGGATGAAGATTAGTCTACAAAAATACCATTATAATTAAAATGTGATGGACTTTCAAAATATTGTCGCTATTCAATGCAACGACCTGCTTCCAAAATATGATAGTAATATTCCAACGATAGTAACACATCGCACTGTATATAATCGATATTGTTTGTTCAAAGAAATTGTCAAACAACTTTAAAAGTATACCTATATTACAACAGGAAAAGAGAAGCAATCCTCTGAAATTATGAATACTGAATTGCAGATCTGTCAAAATCAAATCGTTAGCAGTCTCCGATCTCATAATCTCAAATGATATTGATTTAATTCCTCTAACAGAAACCTGGTTAGGAACTGACACTAATAAAGTTGTTCTGACCGATCTTGTTCTTGAAGGTTATGATATATATCACATACCGAGAAAACATGGAGGTGGAGGCATAACTCTGATTCACAACAAGAGCCTGTGTGTTACATCCCTGACATCTGAGTTGAAATGTACACAATTCGAACATCTGGAATGCATTTTTCCTCTCAAAACTCAATATTGCGTGTCTGCATTGTATATCGTCCACCTCCGTCAAAATTAAATAAACTCAAAGTACCTGCATTTTTTTATGAATGGTCACAATACTTAAAAGTCATTATGCTTAAGCACCGGAAGAGCTTGTAATTACAGGAGATTTGAACTTTCATTTGGACATTCAAAACGGCCAACACTCTCAAAGATTTCTACATGAGCATGGTCTGAAGCAACTGGTTAACAAACCAACTCATATTCTTGGACATATTTTTTTAAGTGGTAGTTACCAGAGAAAATAGCTGTAATCTGCAATCAACGCCAACTGTGGACGATCATTATTTGTGACTCTAGAGGCTTGCCATCTGGCGATCACAAAGGCAAACCACCGAAACAGCACAAATCAGTGAGTTTTAGAAAATTCCGGAAAATTGATATTTTCGAAGGACATTAAGGACTCAGTCACACCGAGTTCTGATAATCTTAGTCTTGAAGGTCTACAAAAATTTTTAGTTGATTTGTATCATGAGGGCGTTCGGTTGATTGTTGAAAAACGTGCATCAATGCAAACCAAAACAATTACTATACGACCAAACAGACAATGGTATAACGAGGAGCTACATTCCGCTAAAAGGAAGAAACGTAAAGCCGAAAGGGTTTGGAGACGAACCAATCTAGAAATACATCGTCAAATTTACAAGGGAAAGTGTCTTCGATATAGTAAATTGCTTTTCAAAAGTAAACAGGAATATTATTCAAAAGGTATATTGGAATGTGGAAAGGATAGAAAAAAGTTGTTCAAACTTACAAACAACTTCTTGGTAATAACAACGAAGTTATTTTACTGGTGGATGATAGTGACAGGTCTTTTTCGAATGATTTTGAAAATTATTTCCCTGGTAAAATTCAAACTATCAGAGAAACTTTACAATCTCAAAACGATAGAGCTAGAAATTCTGCTGATGTCTTATCAACTGATGTAAAATTTACTGTTGAGCCGTTAATAGAATTTTCTCCGACATCTCCTGGTGAAATTAGGAAGCTTCTGATGAGTTCGCCTTCTAACAGCTGCGAAATTGATCCTTTACCAACATACCTATTAAAACAATGTATAGAAAGCTTCATTCCGATAGTAACATCTTTAGTCAACGAATCTCGTAGTGTCCAAACATCTTCAAACATTCAACTATCCGACCACTCTTAAAGAAACCTGGATTTAATAAGGAAGATCTGAAAAACTATCGTCCGGTTTCAAATCTCCCTTTTGTGTCCAAAATTGTTTCAAAAAATAGTTTCGGCGAGAATTGATAGGTATCTAAACGCAAACAACTTAATGGATAGTAAGCAGTCGGCGAACCGGTCTGGTCACTCATCCGAAACTGCTTTATTGAAAGTGCATCACGACGTAGCTGCAGCTTTGGATAATAATTGTTGTTGTATTCTTGTGATGTTGGATCTCTCAGTCGCATTTGATGTTATTGATTCTTTTTCAACGAATCGACTATATTTACGATATATCTGGGTCAGCTTTATCTTGGATCAAGTCGTATCTGACTGGTAGACGCACACGTACTCTGAAGTTGAAATAAAGATATGCTAGAGTTCTTCATTGACAATATCTTCGTGGTCTTTGGTGATCAGGTCTTCCAACAGTATGTTGGAATTCCCATGGGCACGAATTGTGCTCCTTTCTTAGCTGCCCTGTTTCTGTATTCATATGAAGTAGAATTTATTTTTTAAAAACTTCTACGTGAGAAGAAAAAATCTCTCGCTGTGACCTTCAATTCGACATGACGTTTTGTCTATTAACAATAATGACTTTCATTCCTTTGTCGATTGGATATATCCATGTGAGCTCGAAATAAAGGACACCACAGAGTCGTCCACTTCTGCTTCATACTTAGATATTTTATTGAAAGTAGACATTAACGGCAAACTAACAACTCAACTGTACGACAAACGGGATGATTTCAGCTTCTCCATCGTCAACTTCCCACATTTATGTAGCAATATTCCATTATCACCTGCATATGGTGTTTATATATCTCAACTGATTCGATATGCAAGAGCTTGTTCTGCGTATAGTCAGTTTTTAAATCGAGGTAAGCTACTGACAAACAAGTTGATGGTACAGGGATTTCAACAGTCTCGATTGAAGTCAGCATTTCGAAAATTCTATGGTCGTTATAACGATCTAGTTCGTCAATACAACCTCGCATTGGGTCAAATGCTGTCTGACGTGTTTCATACCGATTGTTAAGCCGTTCTTGGCACACTGATTTTGACTGCGGATAACTCCGTTTACCTGATCAGGATATGGGGCTCACGACGGGTGTGACCGGTCAACAGGGGATGCTTACTCCTCCTAGGCACCTGATCCCACCTCTGGTGTGTCCAGGGGTCCGTGTTTGCCCAACTAACTATTTTGTATTGCTTGTAGGAGTTATGAGATTGATCACTGTTCGTTATCTTCACTTTGCATTGAAAGAGCTTGTTGTTTCAGATAAACTGACCAAGGAACTCGTCTCTCTTTAAAGTTTTTATGTCCAGTTGCTTTTTGGATTTATTAAAAGCTGAAAATATATTTCCATAGAAAGGGGGGAGTTTTAACATTTTGAAAAAATCTAAAGAGTTATTCTCAAACGTTTTTAAAACATCAAAAATAGAGATATTATATTGCTGCAAAATACTATTGAGTATTCTATGTGTAACACTTTCTACATCTAATACTCTACTTATCCATGATGCTTTGGCAGCATAAAATTTACTTTCGATATCACTTATACCAATACCACCTTGCTCTATTTTTCCTATAAGTGTATTTCTTTTAATTCTGTCTCGTTTTTTCCAAATAAAGTTAAATATTAGCTTTGAAACATTTTTGAAAAATTAATCTTTAGGGTTTTCTAAAATAAAAGCATTATATAGTATTTTAGAGATTGCCAGTGTATTAATCATTGTGCATTTTCCAAATATTGTAAGATTCCGCCTTTTCCAAACACTTAGCATTTTTTCTAACTTCTCCAGTTTGCTTGTCCAATTCTATTTGTAACATTCAATTTTTTCATGTCCCAGGTAAATACCAAGTGATTTTATGCAGTTTCTTGTAATTTTTACACCATGAATATACGAGTCATTTGAATACATACCTATGTATGAGCCTGTTAATAAGCACTCTGTTTTTTCTAAGTTTAGTTTAGGTCCTGCGACATTACTAAAGTTGGCAATTGTCTGCAGTAATTTTTTTAAAGAGTCTGTGTCCTTTAACATGTTAGTACAATCATCTGCATGTTGAACAATTTTAATATCGTTATTGTCATTAAAGGTAGTATCTTTTAGTAATGGCAGTCCTTTTATATCGTTGTCATGTTTTATTTGTATAGCTAATATTTCAATTACAAATACGAATAGTAAAGCAGATACTGGAAATCCTTGTTGAATTCCTCTTTGCATTGCACATGATTTTGAAATCCACCCATTATTTTTAATTCTAAAGACAGGACTATTATAGAGCGTTTTTATCATTCCAATAAATTTATCTCCAAAGTTAAACTTATCTAACGTTTTAAACATGAAAGTGTATTCAATTGAATCAAAGACTTTTTCGAAATCAAGAAACAGTAATATTCCATCTAATTCATTTTGCATGTAATATTTAAAAACATCTAAGATTAGTCTTGCGTTTTCTCCAATATATCGACCCTTAATTTGTTCACGTCCAATTAATTTACTCGCTATATTTTGTAAACGATGACCTAATACATTAGCAAATATCTTGTAATCAGCATTAGTTAAGCTTATAGGTCTATAATTTTTTGGATTATCTTTTCTCCCTTTTTATAGATTAATGAAATTATTGCGTTTCTTTGAGAAAATAGTAACTTTCCTATTTCTATATTTTTAAGTAAAGACTATAACATCTTGTCCTGGAGACTTATTATTTTTCATATTATCAACTGCTATTTTGCATTCATGTATACTTGGTATATCGTCACACATTTTCCTTTCATTGTTCGTAATAATTTTACAGTTAATGTTCTAAAGATAGTTTTGAATATTCACATTATCTTTATTGTTACTTGTATATAATGTTTTATAAAATTTAATTAGACAATCCATTATTCCTGTGGTGTTTGTATATTCTACTCCATTTTCGTCTTTTATCTTATTGATCGTGTTATTTGATTACTGTCTTTATTCAAGGTTTAGAAAGTAAGATGAGCTTTTTTCTCCCTTTTCTATCCATACAGATCTAGAGCGTATGTATGCTCCACTACATTTATCAGCATAATAATCATCTATTTCTTTCTCAAGTATACGTTTATAGTTCATATTTATTTCAGAGAAGGGTTTTGATTCTATTTTTTGATTGCATTTCTATAAATTTTATACGTTTTTTCTTACTTTTAGCTAAATGCTTAGAATATTTTGTACAAAAATTCTTGATGCATATTTTAACATGTTCCCATTTACTTATAGGATCATTAATTTCGCAATTTGTAATTTCTTCTTGGATATATTTCCTTAATTTTCTACTAAAAATTTCATCATTTAATAATGATGTATTTAGTTTCCAATAGCCTACACCTCTAGAGTTTTCTGATGTGCACAGTTCAAATACAATGCCTCGGTGATCTGTTAACCGGTTATGATCTACGTTAGGTGCTTTTCTTAAATATATATTATTCAATGGTTAGCATGAATATTCTGAAATAAAAACATAATCTATTCTACTTTTGGGGATATTGTTTCCATCACACCAAGTTAGTCCTTGTTCACAACTTTTCCCAGAATATATCCAACCATCCTTAAGACAAAACGTTTTAATAATTTTCTCTAAGATATCAACACTTTTGTCATTCCTTTCGTAATCAAGCTGACAATTAAAATCACCACATAATATGAAAATCTAAAAAATTCTAAAGAACTTTTCCCAAATCAATAGCATTAAAACCTATGACTTTTCAACACTATACACGACCATTCCTCACGATAAATTAAAGACTAGACTTTTTGACATCATACACAGTTGCTTCTTCAACAAAAACGGAAAACGGAAATATTCATATCTAGTGATCAGTCATTCAAAAACTTACTTTGTTAAACACCACTCTGATTCCACGCACAAGTACTCTGAAGATGAAATAAAAAATATGCTAGAGTTCCTCATTGATAATATCTTCGTGGTCTTTGGTGATCAGGTCTTCCAACAGTCTGTTGGAATTCCCATGGGCACGAATTGTGCTCCTTTGTTAGCTGACCTGTTTTTATATTCATATGAAGCAGAATTTATTCAAAAACTTCTACGTGAGAAGAAAAAGTCTCTCGCTGTGACCTTCAATTCGACTTTTAGATATATCGATGACGTTTTGTCTATTAACAATGATAGCTTTCATTCATATGTCGATTTGATATATCCCTGTGAGCTCGAAATAAAGGACACCACAGAGTCGTCCACTTCTGCTTCATACTTAGATATTTTATTGAAAGTAGACATTAACGGCAAACGGACAACTCAACTCTATGACAAACGGGATGATTTCAGCTTCTCCATCGTCAACTTTCCACATTTATGTAGCAATATTCCATTATCACCTGCATATGGTGTTTATATATCTCAACTGATTCGATATGCAAGAGCTTGTTCTGCGTATAGTCAGTTTTTAAATCGAGGTAAGCTACTGACAAACAAGTTGATGGTACAGGGATTTCAACAGTCTCGATTGAAGTCAGCATTTCGAAAATTCTATGGTCGTTATAACGATCTACTTCGTCAATACAACCTCGCATTGGGTCCAATGCTGTCTGACGTGTTTCATACCGATTGTTAAGCCGTTCTTGGCACACTGATTTTGACTGCGGATAACTCCGTTTACCTGATCAGGATATGGGGCTCACGGCGGGTGTGACCAGTCAACAGGGGATGCTTACTCCTCCTAGGCACCTGATCCCACCTCTGGTGTGTCCAGGGGTCTGTGTTTGCCCAACTATCTATTTTGTATTGCTTGTGGGAGTTATGAGATTGATCACTGTTCGTTATCTTCACCTTGCATGATACTATCCATATTCATAGAATGTTTTTAGTCCAAGTAATTATTCTCTTATAAAAACCTACCCAGTCTGTTTCATTGTTTGGGGCATAAATATTCACCAAAGTTATTATCTTTTCATTACATTTAATATTAACTAGCAATTTCCTCCCATCTGTCGATCTATTGTAATTAAGAAGTTCAATGTTACTATTCTTCCTTATCAAAATTGACACACCTCTACAGTATACGGATTCTGAATACCAATGTATTATATCTCCAAACCATCTTGAATTGTATAAAAATTCCTGTTTTTTAACAAAATGTGTTTCTTGTTATAATATAACATCATAATTCACATCCCTTAACCAGTCAAAAAGAATGTTACGTTTTTGTACATATTTAAACCTCGTCATTGTCATTGTGTATTTACTAACCAGGGTTGCGTTGCCCTTGTTACCCTTGTTATTTTTCTTTCGTTGTTTCCTAAGATCCGTCAGGAAGTCGTCAATGTTGATCTGATTCTCGGTTGATGTACCTCTCCGGGGAATGGATGAGCTTCTAAGTTTTCTGGGGGGTTTTAAGGAAAGGTTTTGATAGATCTTACCAATTTTGTTTTTTCCAGGCCACTTACTGTGATTAGTATGTAATGTGGCTTCAATATCCAGTCCAGTGCCCCAATGCATATATATCGAAGGTTCCTCAGCGAAAATGGTGTTATTGCTTGAATTATCCAACTTGGCCCTGACTTCAGTTATTTGATCAACTTTCTCTGTAACGATCTCCTCCATTACAGTCTCTTTGTCCTCACTCCATCCAGGAGAGTCCGTTACTGTGTGGCCAATCCTCTTAGCACCAAGGGCTGTTTCCGCCTCCCTCACCTTCTGTGCAGCACTGAGATCGCTAGAGCGAATGGCTTTTGTTAGTTGGTAGGCATGTTCCGCTAATTTGCCATCTACAAAGGAGTACAGTGCAGTTTTCCTAATACATCACCCCAAAAAACATTACGTTCCCGAAGAGAAACACAGCTGTACAAAAGTATGGACATTAAACAAAGACTCTCTCCTATTGTTCGAAGTTTGCAAGTGGGAAGTGTAAGAAAAGCCACAAAATTATTGTTGTCTAGTGATGACATATTGACAAAGAATGAGTCGATCAAAGGTGTGTGTGATGCAGTGAAGAAAACATCAAAACAACTGCTACAGTCCAATAGACATGCATTTCAAAAACAATCAGAGGAGGATCTTCTTCAGTTTGACATCCAGCAATTAGTTCATTTGCTTCCGAATTCTATTCCCCTTTTGTGAATGTTCTGAAAACTATGGCTCTCAGCAATGCAAAAGTGTATGACTCTGTAAATATTGTATCTGCATTATTTGTTTTGCTTAACTCCCGATCCAAGTATTTGAATAAACTCCAACATCTGGTAGGCATATCCATGTACAACTGCCAGTTGCAGAAAGAGGGTTTTGAAATATTGTCCAAACTGGGTCTCTCTGTCAGTCATCCCTATGTTCATAGAACTTTAACATAAAAGCCCAGTCTACTATAGATAGAAAAATGATGCAACTGAAAGCCTCTGTTGAGAACAACCAGAAATTGGAACATCTCATTGAAAATGAAGACAGCCAGATCCAGTTGATGGATCATGACTATTCATGTGTACCAAACAATAGACCTTATTTTTCAGATGTATATCAACTGATTCGATATGCAAGAGCTTGTTCTGCGTATAGTCAGTTTTTAAATCGAGGTAAGCTACTGACAAACAAGTTGATGGTACTGGGGTTTCAACAGTCTCGATTGAAGTCAGCATTTCGCAAATTCTATGGTCGTTTTAACGACCTAGTTCGTCAATACAACCTATCATTGGGTCAAATGCTGTCTGACGTGTTTCATACCGATTGTTAAACCGTTCTGGACACACTGATTTTGACTGCGGATAACTCCGTTTACCTGATCAGGATATAGGGTTCACGGCGGGTGTGACCAGTCAACAGGGGATGCTTACTCCTCCTAGGCACCTGATCCCACCTCTGGTGTGTCCAGGGGTCCGTGTTTGCCCAACTATCTATTTTGTATTGCTTATAGGAGTTATGAGATTGATCACTGTTCACCTTGCATGTTTCTGATCATGAATATTCTCAGATCACTCCAACTGTAGAATTTTCGTCAGGCTACAGGTTTCATTTTGATTTTCTGATCCGAGTGCGTGACATGACAGAAGCGCATCAAAACCAGTATAAGCATTATGTTCAAATCCTGACCGTGAAGGATAGGGTGAATTGTGAACATCTTCCAGACAAGGATCCTATTTATGTTTATTAGCTTCTATTACCCAAACTCTGAACACCGTAGCTCGTTTTTGCTGTCATTAAAAATCTGAACAAAAGAGTGATTGAGATTGAAAAATTGTCTTTTATTACAATACCAAATGACGAAAGAAATCTTCAACACAAGATTTTGGGGGAAATCAGCTAATACATTCTACATCAAAGTACCTGCAAAGCTAAAATACTCAAAGTATGATTTTCCCCGAAGAAAACAAAATAACTTAAATAATGCTACGCTATAAGATGACAAATAAATATTCATCAAAACAAACCCAGAGCAAAAAGATGGCGAACAAATAAGGCATATAAAAAGTTGCATAGCACCGGAGTAAACTTCCACATTGGGGACGGAAAGTTGGGGTGGTGGAGGGTTGAACAAAATGAAAAAACTTTGATCCACTTTACAGTTTGTATTCACTGAATCCCATGTATATGGAAAGGTTAACGGCTGCAAACCACAAGCTATCGCGTGCCTATCCAAGCCAGTGATTGGTTACCAAACTTGAGGCCCCCAACGGGGTAAAGTTCTGCGAGGTCCCCAATAGGGTAAAGACACATAGATACGTTTTAAACATAAATGTTATTATGTTCCATAATACTGATTTTATGTTTATCAGCTTCTATTACCCAAACTCTGCTCACCGTAGCTCGTTTTTGCTGTCATTAAAAATCTGAACAAAAGAGTGATTGAGATTGAAAAATTGTCATTTATCACAATACTAAATGACGAAAGAAAGCTTCAACATAAGATTTTTGGGGAAATCAGCTAATACATTCTACATCAAAGTACCTGCAAAGCTAAATTACTCAAAGTCTGATTTCCCCAAAAGAAGACAAAATAACTTAAATAATAAAAAAACTACGCTATAAGAAGACAAATAAATATTCATCAAAACAAACCCAGAGCAAAAAGATGGTGAACAAATAAGGCCACAAGATATGAAACACAGTATCATATTTGCGCCATCCTGACTTGTCAACCATCTATAATCATCAGTTCCTTCCCTCTGCAGCTGATAATGACAGTTTGAGAAATGATCTCATACATGTTATTTCCCTTATTCTCATTGAGAATGTTAAGGCTTTTGAAGTGTTAAGGAAACTTTTCCAAAGCAATTTGTACATGCATATTCAGATGTTGTACATGAATATTCAGATGTTATGGTGAAGAAGTCTGTTGTGGTATGAAACTTAAGTACAAATTGACAAAATGCTTGTATGAAGATGAGTTAGTGAACTAAAATTTCCTTCATTTTAAAATTGTCTGATAAATATTCCTACACTAGTGCCTAAGGTTATAAAATGTTAGATTACTGGTACAAAAGTTTAGAAAAATATTCAGCTTTCTAGCAATTATGTAGGAAAGGACTCGAGCCACGAACACCCTGTAATGGCCTACGCTTGGCCAAGTGAAGCGTAGGCTTTGAGTAATTGGTGTGTTTTACCCATTTTTTCTGTATTTGATTTCTATCTATCAGAAAGCTTTCATGTAAATGTGAACTTCTTTGGCCCAATGGTTCACGAGAAGAAAATATTTGAAGATTTTTCCTATATATTTGTATGTAAAACTTTGATCCCCCCTTGTGGCCCCATCCTACCCCCAGGGGCCATGATTTGAACAAACTTGAATCTGCACTATTTTAACAATTTAGAATTCCCTTTACCTAAGGATGCTTTGTGCCAACTTTGGTTGAAATTGGCCCAGTGGTTTTTGAGAAGAAGTTAAAAATGTTAAAAGTTTACAGACGGACGGACAGACAGACGGACGGACGCCGGAATACGGGTGATCAGAAAAGCTCACTTGAGCTTTTAGCTCAGGTGAGCTAACAATGACGCAAAAACAAAACGTCAAGCATAAATGTCATCGAGAAAAAACCAAAGTGACGTAAACATCAAGTAAAATCCGCAATTGCATTAAAGTGGGATTGGTTTTTTACTCATTTGTTTTTTGTGACCGTTAATGACGATTTAACTGTCACAAGCTGACAAATATCCGTATTCTTAGTTTCACTAACGCCACTATTAAATCAGTATTGACAGTGGCAAATAACAAATTATATAGTTATTCTCTGAGTGAATGTTAGAGCAATCCTTTGCAAACTGCAAGGTGGCGAAAAAGTCGTTTGTAGGCGTCTTTAAACGCGGAGTGGAAAAGAGTAAACAGGTACACGTAGCTCCGGTATTGAAATGTAACAAATCGATGTATATCCCTACACAAATCACATCCGAGGTTTGTGAAGTGTAGCCGAAGCGTAACGGAATCGTCCAGGGGTTGCCGATTGGATCTATAAGGTGATGCCAAATTACGCAGTTGGATATGTTATCGGTCTTGTCTGGCGATAACAGAAAACAACACCCTACACGGTATTGAATTTTTTCCCACCTACACAAACAAGACAACCCTAAAATGGCATGTATGTATACTGCCTGATTGCACCCCAACTAGTAGCTTCGGTTCCCAACATTAAATACATGTAGTTTCTTCGTAAACAACTGATTTTTCCACAAATGATAAATATTTTCCTGGATTTTCGTTTACTTTCATTTATGTTTCTACGAATGTTTGCTCGATATATACAAAAATTGTTCAGATTTAAAGAAGCAAGGATTACATGCAAGGTGAAGATAACGAACAGTGATCAATCTCATAACTCCTACAAGCAATACAAAATAGATAGTTGGGCAAACATGGACCCCTGGACACACCAGAGGTGGGATCAGGTGCCTAGGAGGAGTAAGCATCCCCTGTTGACCGGTCACACTCGCCGTGATCCTTCTTTCGAAAAGTAGTAGACTGATTGGAAGCCATCAGAGAAAATTCAACACCGAACATATATCATTTAGCTAACCGCTGTAAAATTACTGAAATGTTGCCAAAATGGCGTAAAACAATAAACAATAGATCAATCTAAATTTCAATATATCATTCCATCTTTGAATTTTCATCATCGGTGTGTGTTGACACAATCACCATCATTTATTTCCAAATCTTCTGGACCACTGTTACGCTCGCTGAAATAGAAATGAGGTTTGTATCAATGCAAGGAAAACACAACGGTATGTATAAGGATCCAAACAAAGTTTGTCCAAAACATTTTTAAATGATTGTGCTCCAGATCGCGGCATGTCTGTATGTTGTTTACGTCCCATTCGATAATTTTTCACTCATGTAGAGAAATCACCTCATTCAGGTGAAGTGCCACAGATTTTAAATTATATATATGACGCTCAAGGCTATAGCAGCGAGGGTTATTGTGTCAAAGCCTACCGTGACATTGGTCATCCGTTTCCAAGGCGGTCGTATTTGAAACTCCCACAACTTTCATTTCTAAAGCCGAGCGCGTGGCGAAGGAACAGTCTATTATTAAACCCGGAATTCCCAAGTTGCAAAGTGACTAACGAACGTGTATTGTAATATTGTTTACACGATCGAACGAGTCAAAATGATAAAGCCGGGAAAAATGATAGTACCCACAGCCGCTGGCTTAATATTTTTCATGGTAAGTTAATGGTTTTGAAATATATATGTATTAGTATGAAGTATACGGAAACGGTGGATTCTGTGGAGTATTTCCCGTTCTCTCTGTACTTTCTGTTTGCCTTGTTCATAATAAGGCTTTTGATTTTACAAAATGTTGACCTCCTCATAACATTACTGCAGACAATATATTCCGTTTTTTCTTCCGTTCCGCGTTTTAGCAACACCCTCCAAAACTAACATTTCTTGAACGCCATTGCACCAGGTATGTTGATCTCGCACGCATTATCAATCTTGGATTTACATCCCTAATACAAGTAAGCAGCATTTGTTGTTGATTGATTGGGCTGCAAAATTTAGGCCTATGCTCGGGGCTTCCGGCCATTGAGTAGGGAGGGAGCTTTTTTCGTGCCACACCTGCTGTGACACGGGGCCTCGGTTTTTGCGGTCTCATCCAAAGGACCGCCCCATTTAGTCACCTCTTACAACTAGGAAGGGGTACTGAGGACCTATTCTAACCCATATCCCCACGAGACTATTTGTTTTTGATTTAGGCTTCGAAATATTCAAGATATATGCATTATAATGATTGGTTGGTTGTATATCTTTTAAAATCCCACTCGAGAATATTTCACTCATATGGAGACGTCATCATTGCCGGTGAAGAGTTGCAAAATTTTGGCATATCTTCGGAGCTTACGGCCTTTGAGCAGGGAGGGAACTTATTGTGCCACATCTGTATGATATATGAAAATGTTGCGTTTCAACTTTCACGCACTTTACTATCACGTCACAATGAAAAATACGTTGTTTAAAAATTTTAACAGTCATTATCTTATGACGTCTAGATTTGTTAAACTTAAACGTTCCGTACGAGGCGACTAAATGGAAAACGTGGCTTGAGAATGTTTATAAGCCCCTTCTATGAAGTCACGTAGTGGCCTTCAGCTTAAACATTTTGACCCCCAAATCAATAAGGTTCTTTTTCTTCTAACAAGAAAGCTACCTGTGAAGAATCAACTTAATCGAGTGAAAAATGTGGTCTATATAAGCTCAGTATTCCACACACAGACCCACACACGACCGGTCTTGTTATTCCTCTCGCAATAAATTCCTAGGGGATAATAAATCATTGCGCTATCGGTAAGTCTTAATGCCTCGTTACAGACTAAGTTCGGTAAGTCTTAATGCCTTGTTACAGACTAAGTTCGGTAATTCTCAATACCTCGTTACAGACAAGTTCGGTAAGTCTTAATGCCTCGTTACAGACTAAGTTCGGTACGTCTTAATGCCTCGTTACAGACTAAGTTCGGTACGTTTTAATGCCTCGTTACAGACTAAGTTCGGTACGTCTTAATGCCTCGTTACAGACTAAGTTCGGTAAGTCTTAATGCCTCGTTACAGACTAAGTTCACTAATTGTTCAAATTCTCTCGAAGTCACACGTTCTTGAGGTCGGCCAGAATTTAGACCAGCAATCCGTTAAAATGTGTAGTAATAACCCAAACAGAGGACCAGACTCGCTCCACAATCCGGTACAATGTGTTGTTATAATCTAAATACAGGACCAGACTCGCTCCAGAATCCGGTAAAATGTGTTGTTATAATCTAAATATAGGACCAGATTCGCTCCACAATCCGGTAAAATGTGTTGTTAAGGTCATACGCGACGTTTCTGACAAAAAGTAACTCTTGAAATTATATTCTGCTTGATATTTAGATATTTAATTGAAGTAGACATTTACGGCAAACTGACAACTCAACTATCATTCTCTACCCAGAGTTCCTGCGCTCCTCGCACTACACCTCTGTTGACGGCATTTTACAGAAATCTTATAAAAGTTTCTAATATCCAATATTTATGTTTTGGACTAAATATTTAGTCATATTTTGAAATGTTTTTGGTGCAATTAAATTGATGCTTACTGTCAATTGTTTAATATTGCCGTTTTCTGATCCTGCATTTGGAACCACTTCGTAATATGCGTATGAATGAAGGACATTCACGTGATGGAGATTTAAATGTAAACATGGAATCAAAATTAAGAAAGGCTGTAAAATACCCTAGAACTTGTAAAATAAGAGACAAAGAGTTAAATGGTAAATATGTACTAAACAAAGTGTCATTGGGCTATGAAAAGAACCCGATGTATCACCTGTTGCCAAAACTTTTCAAGGGAAAGGAAACCGAGAATCATTGTTTATATCATGTGATTATATTGTCACGTGATTCCAAGCGTTGACAGAGGTGTGTGTGAGCTTGCATAACGCACCCTCTGATGAGAGAATGCTCAAATATATGATAAATGGGATGATTTCAGCTTCTTCATCGTCAACTTCTCATATTTATGACTGTATCAATATTCCACTATCACTTGCATATGGTGTTTATACCTATCAACTGATTCAATATGCTAGATCTTGTTCTGCGTGTGACCAATTTTTAAATCGAGGAAAGCTACTGACAAACAAGTTTATGGTGCAGGGGTTTCAACAATCTCGATTAAACTCAGCATTTCGCAAATTCTATGGTTGTTTTAACGATCTAGTATGCCAATACAACCTATCATTGGGTCAAATGCTGTTTGATATGTTTCATACCGATTGTTAGGCCGTTCTTGGCACACTGATTTTGACTACGGATAACTCCGTTTACCTGATCAGGATATAGGGCTCACGGCGGGTGTGACCGGTCGACAGGGGATGCTTACTCCTCCCAGGCACCTGATCCCACCTCTGGTGTGTCCCGGGGTCCGTGTTTACCCAACTCTCTATTTTGTATTGCTTATAGGAGTTATGAGATTGATCACTGTTCGTTATCTTCACCTTTCATGAATATCGGTAGATCGTGTAGGATGTAAAACTTGTACGGTACCAATTTTGATGCACCAGATGCGCATTTCGACAAATAATGTCTCTTCAGTGATGCTCAAACCAAAATTTTGAAATCCGAAATAACAACATACTTGTTAGAACTATTTTAGGGAAAAACAGAGTGCCAAAAAGTGGAGCCAAATTCGTCGAAGGATAAGAGCTATGCATGAGGGAGATAATGTGAGAAATAGATTTAAATTTTATGTTGTAGTAATATTACAATGCTTTGTATATTGTCCTGGCTATATCACCTTACTAGTGATACAAGGGTCATGGATTTGATCCCCGAATGATTCAAAGATTTTTCTTGCCATATTTGCTACGATAATTTAGTAATCTCCAAATATACAACCTTATTTTGTAATACACAAGGTATACCCAACTTCATATACAGCCACCAGCTGTTATTAAGGAAATATGGTACAACACACTAACCTTTCTGTCATGAGGTCCTTCTCATGTTCTATGTCTTCCACTTGCTCCAGCAGTTTTCGCTTTCTCGTTTCTGGTAGATGTAATGACAATAAAGCCACAATAATGGTGACGATTCCGTAAATCAATAAAGGTAAAATTTTCTGCAATTTACCATCCGCCTAAAAGACAAGTACATCAAATATTTGAATGTGATAATACAAATGGCATTTAAGGTAACTCCCTACTCGCATTTTTATCTGATAAAAGTATAGAGAGTTTACTTATTTCCATTTAGTAGATTTAAAACTAATAAATCATCTAATAACATATACGGGTCATCGCACTTTTTAAGATATGAGACTTGCATATACATTGTATAAACATCAGAAAACCGCATTTTTCATGCACACTGTCTTTCACTACCCAGAGTTCCGTGCGCTACTCGCATTTTACCTCTGTGAACGGTCATTTTACAAATATCTTATAAAAGTTTCTAATATTCAACATTTATGTTTTGGACTAAATATTTAGTCATATTATGAAAAGCTTTTAGTGCAATTAACTTGATGCTTTCTGTAAATTGTTTAAAATCGCAATTGGAACTATTAAGTAATATGCGTATGAATGTAGAACGTACGCGTGGTGGAGGTTTAATGTAAACATGAAATTAAAAGTAAGAAAGGCTGTAAAAATACGATAAAACTTGTAAAATAAGAGACAAACAGCTAAATGGTAAAACTGTTCTTCAAAAAGTGTCATTGGGCTATGAAAAGAACCTGATGTATCACCTGTAGCTAGAACTTTTAAAGAAAAAAGAAACGAAAATGACTGGGTTTTTTTTTTTTATCATATGCTTATATTGTCATGTGATTCCAAACGTTGACAAAGGTGTAAGTGAAGCTTGTGTAACGCACCCTCTGATGAGAGAATGATACAGTGTTATCAAAACTTCACAGAAACTGTTTATAAGGATATAATAGTATTGATAACAATTTCATGAAACTGTTTCTTTGCAAAAATGTACAAAATGTCTGTGAAAAATGAAAGGAAATCTATCGCATAATGAACTTGATATAGAAATAAATTAAACAGAGTTATTGTCCTTGGATTCAATATTTTGAAACGTATCATTGACTTTTTACATATAACTTATAATTCTAAAATATTTTATGTTTAACAAGATATTTTGCAATAACTATCGGAAAAGACTCCAATAAAATGTATGTTCCTATCATGCATAAATCTAATTAAATCATCGATTTTGCAAAATTTGATGACGTCACACGAGGTTGGAATAACTTAAATTGAAGAAATTGATGGTGTATTTAAAAAATTCAATGTTTTGTAAACCTTATCACATGCAAATGAGCTAATTATAAATACATTCACCCTAATTTTAATTGTTTTATTACTGCATGTGTAACTTGAATTTAAATTCAATGCTCACGAGTTGGTACATATAAGGCGAGATGTTGGATCCTATTCGAGCACCACAGCTACAGATTCCCATCACGAAACTTCGGACAACAGTCGGGAACAGTTCCCCCGTGTAGATAAAGATTTCCCCGAATCCGGCAGAAATCCCAAGCTTTCCGATCATAGATAGTGCTATCATTATCCAGTTATGTGCTGAAGAGTTAAGTCTGTTCTTATTAATTTTCATTGGTGATTCAATATTGCTTTCTTTCAGAAACTAATTGATATTCATTTCGCATTTGTCCCCTGGGGATCCGGGTTAGGATAGGTCCTCAGTATCACCTTGCTTGTCGTAAGAGGCGACTAAATGGGGCGGTACTTTGGATGAGACAGTAAAAACCGAGGTTCTGTGTCACAGCAGGTGTGGTACAATAAAGATCCCTCCCTGCTCAAAGGCCGTAAGCGTTGAGCATAGGCAAAAATGTTGCAGCCCTTCATCGGCAATGTTGACGTCTCCACATGAGGAAAAACTTAACGAGAGGGACGTTAAACAATATAAAATCAATCCTTTGGCATTTCAAAATATGAAGTGTTCAACAAGTATTGCTACTAATTCAAAGATTAAAAGTAAAAATCATCACTTCCCATGTATCTTCGGTTATTGACGTTTCTTTTTTCTTGTGGTTTTTGTTTTTGTTTGTTTGTGGGGTGTTTTGGCCCATCTTCCATGGTGAAACTCTTTTAAAACCCCATCTTTAAATGTTCAAATTCGTGAATTAAACGATCAATTATTAAAAATCCCGACGACAATTTAGCCCTCGGGTTCTGTATGTGAGAAGTTTATACAAAAGATGAACGAAGGACAAGTTTTGTTCAGAAAAGCTCACTTATATTCAGGTGACCAATTAAGGCGATGGGTGTAATCAATTAAGGCGATGGGTGTAGTCAATTAAGGCGGTGGGGGTAATCAATTAAGGCGATGGTTGTAATCAATTAAGGCGATGGGTGTAATCAATTAAGGTGGTGGGGGTAATCAATTAAGGCGATGGTTGTAATCAATTAAATCGATGGGTGTAATCAATTAAAGCAGTGGGTGTAATCAATAGTTGTGAATGAAATGTAGTCGTTTATCGAGTGATAAGAACCTTAAAAATCCTATACAAAAGCAAGTATTTCGTAGTATGGCAATGTACTTTTATGTCTACTAGTTCTGTGTTTCATTTCAATATAATGTGTCCAAGCATTCTGCATTTGAAGGGAAACAAATGATAAAAAGACTCCAGTACGTTATCCTAAGGCTGCTAGTACTCCGCGTCGATCCAAGTCCCACAACGGGTGTACATGTGCTTTTCGTCTCGACGTGAGACTACATACATAGAGTACACACAGTTTTTGACATATGATCTCTTCAGAAAAAGTTTGATGTTCAAACAGATATGACATCATAAATACATGACTTTTCCCGCCTTTTCTCAACTTTCGGTGATAAATGTTGGGGCAGGCATGGTAAAAAGGTGGGACAGAAGGGGAAAAAAACAGGAGATAGAAAAGGGACGGATGTGCTTCTTTGTACGAGTTCCCATTCCATAATAAAGTTTTGTACTCTTGCTAAATGCCAGAAACCCAATTTCCTACAATGTTCCGGGATGGGACAGACGACAGACAAAGTAACCCCAAATCGTCGCTGTGCTTCGATCGCAAAAAACAATGGTAAAACTTACAATCGTCCCCAAATTTTATTGGAAGCACTGACGCCAGGCACGCTATTCCACTCATAAACATCACGGTGAGATGCATTGGCTTTCGTCCGGTCCTGTCCATGAAGATACACAAAGAGTAGCCGATAAGTTCCACAATGCAGGATAAAGCGAAATTAAGGTACAAGTTGCCGCCTAACTTCCCAATGTGAAGGGTTAACCCGTAGTAAATGAAGGATATCACAAACCTGAAAAATATTAAAAACGGTCGAAAAATATAAATTATGTTTTACACCAATTCACATATATTTATGCAACACATGAAGGGGATTTCAACGCCCCCCCCCCCCCCCCCCCCCCCATTATTTACATTACAAAATACGCTATCCATAAAATATCAGATAGAACTGGCACAAAGAATATCTCTCAAAGGATGAGGTGAAATAGCTACTGGATTCTGCCCCCTTTTCCCATGGTCTACAAAAGCAATTCTACTGTTTTTGTATACATGCTTTATGAATAGTTTATAGCTTTGATAATTCCCTTTGGTGTTTTTGTTGGTTGGCCATGATGAAATCCGAAAAATTGTCTGATTTTTAAACTCTATAACAAGCCATCCTCGTCATAGTTTGTAATATTTCACTCCTTCTTGAATGATAATAAAGAAGGCGGGTCTAAACATGAAGGATATCAATGTGAATAGACCTTGTGTTTCCTCGTATACAAATCACGTGACATTATGTATTCGGTCATTGTAAGTTGTGTTAAAAATTTAGAATCCTGATATATTTAATCAGATGTAGGCTATTCATGGTTTTCGATGAATACATACATTGTACATTGTATGTTGCATACGTGATAGATTATTTTAATGCATGCTATTCATTTGTCCTGATACTGCTAATACCTAAACATAAAGGCTTTAAATGATCAAAAAACACATTCGGCCATAGATACCACCTCAGAAATAATGAAATACAAAAATAAGTAAGCCTTATTGCTATTAAAATACATATGTAGTAATTTTCAATTAAATACGCAATTTATATGCAGAACTGTTAACCTTTGGCAAGAAAGGTGAATATAACGAACAGTGATCAATCTCATAACTCTTATAAGCAATACAAAATAGATAGTTGGGCAAACACAGACCCCTGGACACAGCAGAGGTGGGATCAGGTGCCTAGGAGGAGTGAGCACCGGTCACACCCGCCATGAGCCCTATATCCTGATTAGGTAAATGGAGTTATCCATAGTCAAAATCAGTGAAACATAAATTTCGTTCAAACTCTAATTATATTACACAATGTATGATATACTAAATATATGCCAAAAAGTGCTCACAAAATATTATAAGTATCTGGGTTCGTATAATTATTTATGAAAAGATATTGATTATCTATTTTTGTTTTTAAAAAATACTTGTCGATGCTGTATACATGTAGCTCTTTCTTCTCGGGTTAATTATGTTATAGATAGAATAATGGACCAAAAATAGACACCGAATGTGTAGAATTTTAATAAAGGAAATATTAGAACCTTATTAGTGCATTCCACTTTGCATATGCTGTTAAAGAACAGAACTATCTAATTATTTATTTATTTTGAAAATTAGATTCAGAGATGTCAATTTATTTATGATAACGATAATAGATATAGAGGTATAAAAGTGTATTGGTGTATAAATTACACACTATATATAGACATTCATCCCGTGGGAATACGGGTTAGAATAGGTCCTCAGTACCTTTTCCTGGTCGCAAGAGCCGATTAAATGGAGTGATCCTTCGGATGAGACCGCACAAACCAAGGTCCTGTCTCACAGCAGGTATGGTACGATAAAGATCCCTCCCTACTCAATATCCGTAAGTGCCAAGCATATGCCTAAATTTTGCAGCCCTCGCCGGCAATGGTGACATCTCCATATTAGTAAAATATTCTGTAGAGGGACGATAAACAATATACAGTCAATCGAAGACACTGTGTAAAGTACATGACGTTGAGGGTGTGTTTATGTCCCCGAGACAGAGGAGAATGCATCCCCATATTTCGTATAGAGCGAGCTATTCCAGGTAGGTCATTGATTTCAACAAACAGTTTTCCATGATGGAGAGTATTTGTAAAAGATTTGCTAATCTTATTTTAAATATCGCCAATATGGAGTAAATTTATTCCCATTCCAAATTAACAAGTCTTTAATGATATACAAATACAGCATAAATGCTTTAACTGTACCTACCTGTGCCCTATTTATCATTTCCATATCTCTAAAGGTATTGCCGGGGCCAAGTGCCTATGAAAATTTCAAGTAATAAGCAAACCCCAACCTTGAAGAGTTATATACCGACTGAGGCGAATCTATTCGCCTTGTAACATTTAAATCATAAAAGTACAAATGTTAATAAGTTAAATCAATCTGATTAAAACCAGATCCTGAGATCCGCTCACTTAGATCGCTACACTAGTGCAACGATGTAAGTGAGCGGATCTCAGGATCTGGTTTTAATCAGATTGTAAGTTAAATCATTTAGATTTCAAGGTTGTTCAAGGTTGTTCTCTACATCGTCATCACGGCTGGCTTCCTTTTAAATCAGGGATGAAAATATAAAAATCAGCAATATTTGTCAATTCATTAAAATAAGTTTACTTATCGACTAGCGGAGTAGGTTAGCACGTCGACTTCTGAACTGTAGATCGCGGTTTAGAGTCCAACAGAGGTTTTGGTTTTAATTTCACATTGCTTTCTACTAAAACTGTAATTTTTGACTAAATAGATTAAATTTGAAAGTTTTCAATTTCAAAATACATATCCACCACTTTTTATCCATATCAAATTTCTCTGGTGTAGCACACCTCCTTAACTTATAAGAAGAAATTTTATTTTCATAAATATATTGGGGGCCGTTAACACATAGTTATTTTTTTTTTATCGTATGTTATCAATGTAAATGTATAATAATGAAATCAGGAATGGTAAAATATATCAATTTCAAAGATTTTAATATGTGCACTCGCAAAAAAGCAGAAATACTATTCAATAGATCACCAACTTTCTTAAATCTGAATAATTTTCACATATATCGAGCAAAGGCTTGTAGAACCAACACTGTAAATAAACGAAAAGCCTGGAAAACATTTGTATCAAATTTAAATTCGCATACTCATATGAATAAAGTTTGGAAAGCGATAAGGAAAAAAGGAAAAGGTTCCGGTAAAAAATATCAACACCTAAAGGCAGGAAATAATATAGTCACAGATAGGAAAGATACATCTAACGGTATAGCTAATACTATCTCTAAAAAATCATCAAAAGACAACATGAATCAAAATTTTATTTCATACAAAAGTCAAGAAGAACAGAAAACTTTGGATTTTACATCTGAAACCAACGAGTGTTATAACGAACCATTTACTTATGATGAGTTGTTGAAATCTCTAGAAAGGTCTCATGATACAGCTGCAGACCTGGATCAGATCCATCATAAAACATCTTCCTAAACCTACCAAAGAATGTCTTCTGCAAATTTTTAACATGATCTGGGAAAGTGGTAATTTCCCATCTTCCTGGTCACAGGCTACAATTATTCCTATTCCAAAACAGGGAAAGGATCACTCAGGTCCTAATAATTATCGACCAATAGCCTTAACAAGCTGCGTATCTAAAACCATGGAACGGATGATCAATGAACGCTTGGTATGATTTCTCGAAACCAATAACATTCTAACTGATATACAATGCGGTTTGAAGAAAAATCGAAGCACAATCGACCAGTTAGTAAGACTTGAAACCTATATCTTTTCTCTTTTTAAGTAGCCAGTTACTAGTAGCCAACTTTACCGATCTTATGTCAACAGTGATTTTCCATGATGTGCACTTGAGTGGGCATCAAATGGGGCATGCCACAGATGTGAGTGATATTGTACACTGTGTCAGGTTTGTATCGAAAGGGTTGCATGCAGTGATCCTTGACGTTGACCGAACTTTTCAGCGGAGACTGTTTCTACAAAGAATGCATAGATTGTCGGTAATCTGTCTGTGTGTGTCTCTAGTACTTGATCTAGACAGCTGTTGAGAGGTGGGTGATTTCTCTCCCTTTGGGAAGACGTGTGAGGTACGTGGTGAATTGCGTCGCTTACGGAAAATCGCACCTTGATGTTTGACCTTGACCCCTCACTTTCAAGGTTAACCACAAACCTTGAAGAGAAAGATTGACCTTGACACACTTTTCAAGGTCATTGGAGAATATTATGTGACTACTCCTTGGAGTTCAAGTAACACGCTTTATGACAGAACACGTCATTTTTCATCCCTTATTTGCCCCCCCCCCCCCTTCCCACCGGTCCAATACAAAAATTCCGAAACCTTATTGCACATCTACATGACACCACCAATTATTTTCCACAATTGGTTACTACTTAAGATGAAGGAGGAGTTTGAGGATAAAGAAAGTGTGACAGACAGGCGGAACAGGGTAACAACAATATACCCGAACTTTCTTTAGAAAGTTCGGATATAAAAAAAAAAAATGAGTGCTTAATTCCCGAAGATATGAACATGTAGAGCATTGTACTTAACAGTCACTCAAGAAAATGTTAAAAAAAAATATTACGGTTAAATAAACAGTTATTAATATTTAATATACTGTTTAATGCATCACATGCACATATTTATCTAGGTTAGTTTTGGCTTGTAGACAGCTGGTATGTGGAGTTTATCCTTTCATTAGCCCTTTCGACGTAAATACTCCCTATTGATCACAGATGGTGAATACCTAAACCGTTTTCCAGCCGTGGGCTTTGCATGAACTTTGTGGGGAGCACATGTTGATCATGTATTAAAGATAAGTGATTGCACCATTCGGTGTTACACAAGTCACTGCTTTGACGGTATGCCAGCACTCACAGGAACTGCCTGTCATGGCCTGGGTATCAAGGTGTCTGGGAATATTTCAAGAGATTAGTCTCAATGGCATCGATCTATATAACCTAAATAAAAATTGAAAGAAAAATCATTTTCATGCAATACATTTCTCTTCATCTCAAGGAAGTTATTGTAAGTCTTAAGTTAAAGCCATATTCTTGAATTTAGTATAAACTAATTTTTTTCTTTACAAAAATTGTATATTTGAAACTGGTTTAGGGAGAGATGATAGAAAAATTCAATGCGGATGGAGGGTTGTTTAATAGTAAGCCATTAATACAGTTGTACGAACTTTAAAACATAGCGTATCATGTTATCAAAGTATACCCCCCTCCACCAAGTACCATCCGAATCGCAATGAATCCAACTTTTAAAACAATAATTTATTGTTTTATAATATCAAATACTATCACTTCTTTTTGAAAATTGTGTAAATATTACATTTATCAAATCTAGCTGCAATAATATATCCCTCTCAGAGTTTTCTACTCTGCCCCCCCCCCCCCCCCTTCTTTTCTTTTTTTAAAGGAAATGACTATGATACAGCTAATCATGCACCCACGGCGCCGATAAGAAATCAGTGATGAAGTTTTGTTGTATATGGGAAGAGTACTATTTAGTAGTGCTACAGCTGCTGTGTCTACGAATGTTTTTCCTACAAATTCTCTCTGTAGATCGTAAAATCATGCTCCTCCCTCTGTGAATATTTGATTTAGACAATTTCAAGCGTGACTGCATGCAACGTATAACTGCATGTATCTTGATTTTTGGATTGTTAATAAGTAACTGTAAATATATTTAGATATACTTGAGCGTATATGTCACTAAAGACTGATGATCGGTATGAAGGCCCTAGATGTGGTAACAAACAAAACCAAGATATTTATTATTTAATGGAAATCAAGTTTACTACCGGTATTTGAATGCATTTATACTGACCTGTACAAATTTCCCCATAAAGTCCACTTTTTGCATCGACCAAAAAACGATAAAAACTGCAGGATATTTCCAACTTGTATGATTCCATGCAAACCGTAAAGGTTTGTTTGTCACTGGAAGAACTCAAATCTCGCGTCATCTCGTTAGCGAGCTTACAGCCCCAATTGGGCTTTCTGTGACACAAGTAAACGTTATTCTTTTCAAAACAAAGTAAACAAATTGTGTATCATCGTATCATTGTTATTTCGGATATCAAACATTTCGGTTGAGCATCACTGAAGAGACATTATTTGTCGAAATGCGCATCTGGTGCATCAAAATTGGTACCGTATAAGTTTTACATTGTAATGAAACGCCAAGACGAAGCGATCATTTTGAGAATACGCATCGGACATTCAAAATTGACCCATTCTTACCTAGTAAACAGAGAACCTCAGCTTGAATGCATATCTTGTGACTGTGCATTAACTATACATCACGTTCCTTTAGAATGTAATGATTTAACGCCCATACGAAATATACTTTCTAATAGTGTGCAATCAATGAAAGAAATTTTACAAATATCGACAAACATTATATTATACAATATTTACAAGAATGCGACTTTTTTAATGATACAACTGTTTATATACAATTTCAACAAATGTTGAATTTCTTTTATTTTATCCTATTTATGTATTTTTAACTTTTATTTCCGTCGGATGGGACGTTAAAGGGTTCCCGTGTGAAGGATCACAACCCCCTTGGTACGCAATAGATCGTTTCCCTGATGTTCGAAAAGGAGTAGACTCACTGGGGCCGTCAGGGTAACTCACACACTCACAACCAAACATAAGTCAATTAGTTAACCTCCATAAAATGGCTGAAATATTGCGAAAACGGCGTAAAACCTCAATCCAATCAATCATATTAGCGCACACGTCATTACTTCACGGTACTGTATCAAACCTCAGGGGGAAAAGACGTGCACAGAAATGTGTCGTGTCACAGTCATGCATCATTTTGATTGGACAACATCTTAAGCTTATTACATGTACTATTATTTTCATTAACGTCTGGCGTGCTTCATACCGATTGTTAGGTCGTTCTTTTCACACTGATTTTTGACTACGGAATACTCCATTTGCCCGATCGAAATATAGGGCTCACGGCGGGTGTGACCGGTCAACAGGGAACGCTTATTCCCCCTAGGCACCTGATCCCACCTGTGGTATATCTAGGGGAGCCCTGTTTACTCTACTCAGAATTTTATATTGTTTTTGAAAGTTATGAGATTGATCACGGTTCGTTATCTGCAGGTAGAATTGTTCACTCTTACTGATGCGTCTCCAGTTGAGGAAGAAGTGCCACACATTTGAGCTTACTCTTAACGCTCGAGGCATGGCAATGATGTTTTTTTTTATCATGCCAACACCTACTGTAATAGAAAGACCTGCGACTCTCACATCAACATGGAGGCGAGGAAACAGTCATCAATTTTACGTCTCACATATTGGTTTGATGGACGAAGGTATGATTGGGACTCAAACCTCATCTTGTGACCCCATCCTCAACCCAGGGTCGTGACCTGAACGAGCTTGAAGTAGATATAAAAATACTTGTATTCTGATTTGTTATGCTGTTCGTTTGTGGGTTTTAAGAAAACATTTCAAGTAAATCTTCTGATATACTGAATGGGTACATATTTTTACGGGATTCATATTTTAGAACAATTGGCGGTCGAGTAAGAGCGACAACTTATGATTGCATTGACATATGATAATGATTTTACCCATCATTGTACAGAGAAGAAGCGCTGAATCCTGAGTACATTAATCATTGCAGCAGCCCCGAATGCGGGACATTACATATGCACTAAAATTAGAACACATACGGTATTTGTATATTACATGTATAGAAAATATTTGTCCACTCCCAGACTCAAGGATCAACTTAAATCTACACCACGTGAGGATAACTGAATATTAATTTGAACTATCGTATCTTGTGGTCCTTTAAGAAGATTTTTTTCTTTTATGCTTTGTCTTTTGTATGTTGCTTTATGTCGCATTCGAGAATTTTTCACCTTTCTAGAAAAACGTCATCAGTCGTAGGTGAAGTACCACGAATTTTAACCGAAGCTCAAGGCCGTAGCAGTGAGAGTTCTTTATTGCGCCAACGCCTGACGGGACCTCCGTGTTTAGTGTTATATCCAAAAGACCCGTGACTTTTACTTGATTTCAATTTTTAATTCAATTTAAACAATATATTATTTACTAATAACTGAATGGGATTGGGCAGAAGGCATAGGCTATTTCAACCCTCTCCCTGTGACTTTCACTTGTAGTACCGTTCTCTTGTTGAAGGAACACTCACTACCTATTTTGTATTGCTTGTATGAGATTGAACACTGTTCGTTATCTTCACCTTTCACTACCTATGTCAGATTTCAACCCTTTCCCCGTGACTTTCACTTGTAATACCGTTCTCTTGTTGAAGGAACAGTTACTACCTATGTTAAGATTTACGTCTTTAATTTGACCTGGTGCTTGGATCTTGAATCGATCCAGGGACTTTCAAGTTCCAAAGAAAGCACCCAACCACTAAGCTCCCGTGACCTATCGTGATTAATATGCAAATTACAATTTAGAGAATGAAATTTTGATTCCACGAACCAGTTTAAAAAGATGATTATCCATCTAAGAAGAAGCTTTCTGGAGTGAAACAGTTCTTTCAGGATTTCTCGTACTCCCCGGTCCTCTTTTTCCAATCGAAAGTCGCTTGGTAAGTCTTCAAACTCCACTCCATTAGCTTTAGCAGCTTTTCGTAATATTTTTACGGCCTCCTTATTTTTTCCTCGGGAGAGGAGCCATCTTGGAGATTCTGGGAGAACCTGTGGCCTGTTTGAAAGACAGATAATTTCCATTCAGTGACAAAACACGCATAAGTAAAGGACCTTACGATGAAACGTTATCATGATGAAGTGGAGTCTGTATTGCTTATTCGTCACACGATGCAACCCCCCCCCCCCCCCAAAGCTATTAGTCATTCATGAATCATTTATTCTGTCAAGATGTATCTTACAAAGTGGTATTTTGTCATCCTCTTAGTTTCTTGTTTATATCATAATATGTTAAAGTGAATTTGATCTGCCAAATTCGATTCCATCATTTCGTGCATTAAATCCAATTCATGGGTACATGTGTCCAGCGCTGGACATTGCATGCACTGCTCCATCTCCCCCATCCATGCATACCATGATAGAATTGAAAATGCATGTAATTAATTTTAATATTGCCCTAAATCACATGCAGCAAAATTACATATTATGTAATACGCTCCTGTTGCAACAATCTAACCATCGACGTTCTTATAGTCCTTACAAAGTGAGTAATTCCTGACTAACACAAATGCGACCGCATTGTTATTATCGTTGATTCCCCCCAAGATGCACCGAAGGCTAGAAATCACTTGACTGAGTTTTAACATTGATATCACTTATGTGCATCCTCGAACCATTGCTCACCTACACAAAACCATTTTCTTGTTTCGCTCTCAACATCTGCGCTTTTTGGACCGGCATGACACAAGTCGAGGATGCATACTTCAGACAAATCTGTTCTCAATAGACTAACGCGCTAAAATGTGTGCGAGCTGCTCAAACAAAATGTCTTTATATATATTGGAATTAACAAAACTGCATGTATATAGAAGAGAAGTTCCAGTAGAAGCAAGTTCATGTAAGACCTTTCTTTCACATCTGACGGCATATTAAAAATACGTAAAAGAAAAATTGACTGATTGCGGGGTCCTTTCTGAAAAACAATCTTGGGATTTGTTATTCGATTAACGAACCACGATCCAAATCAATAGTAGTAAGGGCGCATTATCGACAGAAACCGACTTTCAACGATTTAATGCCGATTTCGTTGTGACCTCCTATCAAAGGGCATAACATTTGAATGGTGAGTGAAAGGGTTCATTTCACAGGTTCGTTTATGACAAAACATTCCATTTTGGTACCAAAGATTTTGACCTTGACCTTGGAGTTTCATCTACTTTTAAGGAAAGTTAACCTTAGAAGTGCTTTCGTATTTTGTAATTAGATTCCTTGTTACAAACCATTTGTGTTTGCTTTTTGTGCACTTCATAAAGTCAGGAAATATTCCAGAGTAACAGAATGATATAAACTGATACACTGGGACGAAAGCATTTTTTAAAATGTTCTCAGTCCCGTGTGGAGACTTTGCATTAAACTTGATGTGTGAAGGGCGCTTGTTTAAAAATGTTCTCAGTCCCGTGTGAAGACTTTGCATTAAACTTGATGTGTGAAGGGCGCTTGTTTAAAAATGTTCTCAGTCCCGTGTGAAGACTTTGCATTAAACTTGATGTGTGAAGGGCGCTTGTTTAAAAATGTTCTCAGTCCCGTGTGGAGACTTTGCATTAAACTTGATGTGTGAAGGGCGCTTGATGACATAGTCGACGACATAACCCAAAACAAGCATCTGTCATTTCTACATTTCGAAGATCTCTAGGATAACCTTTCAAAATGGCATTAGATATTATCCCATCAGGTATAATGCATAACTTACCACCAATAGCACACAGTAGAAACCATTGGAATAGCAAGTGCCAACTGCAACCATCGCCAGTCTCGTAAGAAATATGCAAATATTAGGAGCAGAAACTCTCCAAAGACATACACTTCTAAAACCATTGTTCCTGAAAACAGTCTCTTCGACGGCCCAACCATTTCCATCCCTGTAAGATAGATCATTTATATCATATTAAGTACATTTCACATAATCATACAACAAGTATTCCGTCAAATTTATTTTCCTTTATACATCATACGAAATGTCTTTTTGTCATTTGTTCCCACTATATGTGCCGTCAGTTTCATTAAGAAAAAATACTTTATGAGAGAATAAAAATGGTTTGTGAAGGAAGAGCTCCATGGGCCTTTATGTTTACTTGATAAGCGCACTTGAGAAGGTTGCAATATTTATGATACCAAGTATATGAGTATATGGCGACCTAATATTGCTTCATGCACACGCGAATTTTATTGAAGCCATCAGTTCTTATTTCGAAAGAGGTTTAAATAATGTCAGTGGTATGTCTCGGCACAGGTTCAGTGAGAGAATTTGTTAGATGTTTTTTACCTTAAGATATAAGGCGGATCGCTACACCAACATCTATTCAATGGCTCATTAAAACATCGTATTTAGAGTAATGATTACCCTCTAAAAGTATACAAGCTCTATTATTTTACATGAAGTGTTTTATACGGAATAATGAAAGGTTTTTGTTTGTAGATAAGATATTTTGGAGTCCAAATTTAGCTGTAACTTGAAGGTTTATACACCGTGTGGGTCTAGAGAACGCTGCTCTATCCCAATTTTCCCCAGAGAGCTACAGTTCTACAACTACCTTAAAATCGCCATTTTAAACACTATGACAGCATATTAAATTTTCAAAATTTATGTAGGCTTCAGTATTTTCCTCATTCCAAATATATACATGTATGTAGTCTTTGGTGATTAGGTCTTCTAACTGTATGTTGGAATTCCCATGGACACAAATTGTGATCCTGTTCTAGCTGACCTGTTTTTACGTTCTTTCATGGCGAAATTTATTCGAAAACTTCTACATGAGAAGAAATAATATCTTCCTATGGTTTTCAACATCGACGACATTTTATCTATTAACAAAACTCATTCACATCTGGATTCAATATATCCAAGTGAGCTCGACTATAAAACCCATCGCAGAGTTTCCCACATCTCCTTCATCGTTAACTTACCATATTTATGCAGCAATATTTCTATCATCACCTTTATATGGTGTTTAAGTTTCTCACACGATTCGATACACAAGAGCGTGTGATAGGTAATCAAATTGAGACAGGCTACTGACAAATACATTAAATTGATGTTACAGAAATTCTATGGTCGTTATAACGATCTCGTTTACTGATAAAATCTATTATTAGGTTAAATGCTACATGTATCTGACGTGTTTCATACCACTTCTTAGGCCTTTCTTTACATGCTAGTTTTAACTGCAGATTATTACTCCGTTTGCCTGATCGAGGTGTGGGGTACTGGTATCACCTTCATAACAAGGAGGTCGTGAGTTCGACGCCCGACCGTGTCATGGAAGCGTCAAACCTATGACGTAACTACAGGTAATATCCCTACTCCAAATGCTCGTTATTTAAAACCCTTGCTATATAAGGATTTTTGGAAACTCCAATGCCAAATAAAGAGAGAATTAGTAAAATTCTATGATACAAAGAAAATGAGATATGTTCAACGAGCTGGTTATTGTTAGAAAATTCTTTTTCACAGTAGAATCGTTAAAAACAACGAGATACCAAGCTTCAGACTGTGCTTACCACTATGACCTACATATACTAAGTCATTGTATAAACAAAGAAAATTTAGTCACTGTACCGATTATAAAGGCTCCATGATAATACGACAGACCACAGACTCCATCAAAGAACCGGATGATGATAAACATCACTACATTGTAGGAGAATGGCATGATGATGTTAATGACAAACTGGAAAGTGGTAGCAAAGACTACCATTTTACGTCTTCCGATCCTGTAAAACAAAACAAACCTAAAATGTATAACATTGTACTATGTATATACGTTGTGGTCGTTGGACCACGAAATGGTCATTAGCGTTGTCCACTGATAATGAAAATTCAGTAAAGTACGGTAAACTAAACATATTTGGAAGTCAAATCTAAAACTCGAATAACTTTTGAAGCAACTAAAGGACAAAAAAGGCGGAGCCATTATTGCTCACAAAAATCTCAGTGATAGCATGATGATATTATCACTTTCTCTTGCCGATTTTGACATCTTCTTTCACATACGTGATAGGTTTAGAGACTTGGGTTGCGAACGGGCCGAAATACTAATCATTATGCTTTTCATATTATGATATTCTGACGGTGCTATCGTTTGAGCGAGCGTAGTTACAGATATAAACATGTAATGTTCAGGGTTTTGATGAGGTTCAATTCAAACAATATTTATTTACCAAATACTCCTTACATGAATGGGATTGGGCAGCAGAAACAGACTGTTTTAGTTCTCTCCCGGGGCTTTATATTAAATAATCATTAACAATCAGAGTCCTATAGTAGGTTTTCTGCTAGATTTAGATTACTTTAAAATACCCAGCATGTAATTAAAATCATGAATGTGAACGATTTATATACTATATTGTTTTTATATTTCTGTTGTTTTCCGCTGCCTTCACTGTGACTTGCTTAACCGTTGGCGAGTTGTTCTGAACTGTATGCGCTAGCCTGCCCCTACTTTCCTTATTTCTACTCTCAATCTTTCAAAGTAACTAATCATTGTGTGATGAAAATGCCCTTTGAGTTTTGTTGCAAATCTTACAAGTTTGTAAAACCGTGTGTTTAGCACTGCCTGTGGGTATAAAATGATGATTAGATTACTTGAAACGTTATCTATGCATTCCTCTAGAGAAATTATCAATTAAAAAGATTGATAAATCCAACACTATTGCACATACGTGCATGGGTAAAGAACTTTGCTCTTTTTAACCCCCCTCTTATACACACTTATCTTACTGAAACATTAAAAACAGAGAAAACGGATACCATATGTAGTGTAATGAAAATGACAATAGGATGGTAAAATCTTCAAAAAGCTCTCAATATCATGGTAAGGATGTGATTATCCTGTAAATTTATATAATAATCTCCATTTAACAGTGACATGTTTCAGAAGAGGAATATAGAATAATATACACATTGTAATGCTGTACAGAATCCTAGTTTTAACACAATTATCAAATACTTCAGCATTCGCATATAATTATTGATAAGAACAAATATGTATCTACATAGTTGAACCCTCCTCTTTGTTGTGATAAGGAAACATTGAGAATTATTCACAAACCTAGAACTAATTAATTTTCAGTCGTGAATAGGAAGTGGCATGGTTGGTTATCGTGAGGGGAGGGGCTGTCACCGTGGTTTCCATTACTGACGTGCCTAGGTATTGAAACTGGTAAATAGATCTGTGTGGTTATTATTAGACACAGAAAAAAACAGAGGCTTGTATTTATGTGTAATAAACTACAAAATTAGATCCGCGACTGACACAGTTGTATTATGATGCACACATCATCTTACCATGCCTTTCATCAACATAGCACTTTGTTATTGTGCACTGTATTTTGGAGCTATATAGGACCACAAGACTAGGGTAATAATCCACTTACGTTTACAATCTTAGATCAACGTGTGACTTTGCGAGATCTCCGCCATTTTCAGTAAGTTACCTCTGCGATTGGTAACAAAACATTTCTAGAAGTAGCACTTGCTTTTTAGCGCACTTTAGTCATTAGAGCTCGTAGCTTCTTACTGGCTTGCAACGATCCCTATAAGAACAAACACATTTTTCTGATTATTGTCATTAGGGGCCTAGTTTGTACTTTATCCTGACTAGCAGAGCTGTATTGAATAATTATACATTGTTTGAATTTTCATGGGCACGAATTGTGCTCCTTTGTCAGCTGACCTGTTTTTATTATACGCCCGTCTTTAGATGGGACGTATTACGGTACAGCGATGTATGTACGTCCGTCTCTCCGTTCGGGGTTTTCTGCTTCTTTTCATCTCTCTGTGGCATATCAAGCTGAAACTTGCTCTGTAGTTTCTTTTTGGATCATATTAGATCATATTGCAATTTTGATACATTTTAACCTCTCTTCCAGGAGTTGTGCTTTTTTATTTGAAAATTATTGTTATATAGAGGGTACTTAATTTGTCCAGCTAACTCCTCCCTCAATTTACAAGTGAGGACTGTCTTCTTTTAAAGTTTTGAGAAAAATACAGGTTTTTGAAGTTAGTTCGTTTTAAGAAAATATAAAGAGAGTACATGATTTGTTCGATGAAGTCCCCCCACAGTTTCCAAGTGAGAACTCCCTAGTTTTACAGTATTTATATGGGTATTGAAGGTATGCATGTGGCAAGGCTTTTGATTTCCTTTTTTTTTGGGGGGGGGGGGAGAAAATTACAGGTTATTGAACCTAGTATTTTTAAAGGAAATATTGCATAGAGAGTACATGATTTTGTTTTTTATTTTTCCTTCCACAGTTTTTAAGTGAGGACCGTTATATTTCATAGAGTATTTGTATGGGTATGAAAGATTTGCATGTGACAAATATTTTGATTTTCTATAATCTTAAAGAAAATTACAGGTTGTAGAACTTAGACCATTTTTAGGAAATATTATATGAATAAAGGACATGGTTTGTCCTTATAATTCCTCTCACAGTTTAGAAACCATGTTATTTGTAAATAAATTGAAAATGTGCATAGTGCAAGGATTTTGATTATCAACGATTTTCAATTTTCTTTGACGTTTTCAATATTGAGAGGTTGTTGAACTTATATGTAGTCAAATTTGGGGAAATATTTTACAAAACAGAAATCTTGGTTTGTCTATCTACCTCCTGTAACAGTTTTAAGCGAGGACCCTTTATTCAAATGATGGAAAGAAAGTATGTCACAGCTTGATACTAAGTGAAGTAAACTACCATTTTGGCTTATGAAAAACACCCCATGAAAGCATTTTCATAGGCGTATTGTGTACCGTTTGCGGTACCATTGTATTCTTATGAAGCAGAATGTATTAAAAAAAATGAAGAAGAAAACATCTCTTGCTGTGGCCTTCAATTCGACATTTAGATATATCGACGACGTTTTATCTATTAACAATGATAATTTTCATTCATATGTCGACTCGATATATCCCTGTGAAACACTGACCCCTGGACACACCAGAGGTGGGATCAAGTGCCTAAGAGGAGTAAGCATCGTCTGTTGACCGGTCACACCCACCGTAACCCCTATATCCTGATTTGGTAAACGGAGTTATATCTCGACTGATTCGATACGTAAAAGCTTGATCAGCGTATGATCAGATTTTGATTCAATGCAGGCTACTGACAAACAAGTTGGTGATACAGGAGTTTCATCAGTCTCGTCGTATAAAGCCAGTATTTTGCACATTCTGTGGTCGATATAAATATCGATGAGACAAATCCTGTCTTACGTGTTTCATACCGATTGTTAGTCCGTTCTTGGCACACTAATTTTGACTACGGATAAGTCCATTTACCTGATGAAGATATAGGGCTCACGGCGGGTGTGACCGGTCGACAGGGGATGCTTACTCCTCCTAGGCACCTGACTTCACTTCTGGTGTGTACAGGGGTCCGTTTTTGCCCTACTCTGTATTTTGTATTGCTTATAGGAGTTACGAGATTGATCACTGTTCGTTATCTTCTCCTTTTATTGTACTCTTGGTCATAAGTTAGCGTCCATATGATAAATTATATCCTTTTATATTTCATAGAAAACCTTTTCTAAAATATCATAAAGTAATCTACAAGAATACCTCCTGTTGGAGTCTGACACATTACTGGCAGAAGAAGAATGTATATCCGCCAATTGATTAATTTAATATCGTTTAACATCCTGTTTGAGAATTTTTCACTCATTATTGCCACTGAAAGACTGAAAAATTTAGGCCTATCCTCGGCACTTACGGCCTTTGAGCAGGCTCTTGATCGTGTCATACCTGCCGTAACACGGGACCTCGGTTTTTGTGGACTCATCCAAAAGAGTAAACTCTTGTCTAAGCAAAATTATAACGAAGAATAAGAGTAACGTTACTTACACATCCGCCAGCGGACACAATGTCAGCGTGGCAAAAACATATCCAAAAAAGTATGCAGATACGGACAGCGAATGTAAGTAACTGTCATCACAGACCAGGTTAAACTGAAAGAAAAAAAACCGTGTTACTGTCACGAATGCAAGAAACTGTCATCACAGACCAGGTTAAACTGAAAGAGAAAACATGCAAATTCATTTCATTATGTGTTATCGATTTTTAAAACGACAAAATTGGAAGAAGATATGCATACGTTTACGTATGATTATACATATTATCATATTATATATATTGCTTACCACAGCGTTATTTCAGCGGTGCATTCTAGATGAAACTATCATAAAATGTCACGTTCAAGGCTTACCGTTAATAGGTTTAGTTTTACATCTATAGCGAACAGTTGATGTAGTAGAACACTCTGGGTTCATGAAATAAAAGTCATATATGACGGATTCAAATTCCATATTTTCATTATCCAAGGGCAATAACTCAGGAAAAATATCAATAAACATGATCTCTAGTTCACAACTTTCCGTTCAACCTACAAATTTATGGCGCGGCCATGTACACCAAAATGGTATCAAGTTATGCCAACATTTTGTATGGGAGAGACTAGAACGTAACTCACGAATGCGGGTACCAATAAAGATGCGATTCATTAACGACATTGAGATGAAATGTTCTTGTCAACTTTTTTAACTGGCAAATGCCTTTTGATGCCTAGTTTAGTAAACTTGAAATCGCAAATCTTTTCTCAAATCAACAACATCAAAACGTTTAACTTTTCGATACTTTACATGACCATTCCTCATGATAAATTGAAGACTAGACTTTTTGATATCGTAGACAGTTGCTTCTTCAACAAAAATGGAAAACACAAATATCATATCTAATGATCAGTCATCTTAAAATTACGTTGTTAAACGCCACTCTGATTCCACGCATATGTACTCTGAAGTTGAAATAAAATATATACTGAATTTCCTCATTGACAATATCTTCGTGGTCTTTGGTGATCAGGTCTTCCAACAGTCTGTTGGAATCCCCATGGGCTTGATTTGTGCTCCATTGTTAGCTGACCTGATTTTATATTCCTATGAAGCAGAAATTATTTCTACTTAAGAATAAAAAATCTCTTGCTGTGGTCTTCAATTCGACATTTAGATATATCAACGACGCATTATCTATTAACAATGATAATTTCATTCATATGTCGATTCGATATATCCCTGAGAGCTCGAAATAATAGACACCACATTGTCATACACTTCTGCTTCATACTTAGATATTTTATTGAAAGTAGACATTAACGGCAAATAGACAACTAAACTGTATGACAAACGGGATGATTCACCTTCTCTATCGTCAGCTTCCCATATTTATGTAGCCATATTCCATTATCACCTGCATATGGTGTTTATATATGTCAACTGATTCGATACGCAAGAGCTTGTTCTGCTGATGGTCAGTTTTTAAATTGAGGAAGACTACTGACAAACACGTTGATAGTGCAGGGGTTAAAACAGTCTCGTTTCAAATCAGCATTTCGCAAATTATATGGTGGTTATAACGATCTAGTTATAACCTACATATGTATCATTGGGTCAAATGGTGCCTGACGTGTTTCATACCGATTGTTAGGCCGTTCTTGACACACTGAATTTGACTAGGGATAACTCCATTCACCTGAAGATATAGGGTTCACAGCGGTGTGACCGGTCGACAGGGGATGCTTACTCCTCCTAGGCACCTAATCCCATCTCTGGTATGTCCAGGGGTCCATGTTTGTCCAACTCTCTATTTTGTATTGCTTATAGGAGTTATGAGATTGATCACTGTTCGTTATCTTCGCATTAATTTAACTGAAGACATTCCCATATAAGTAACACCTTACTAGGCACCATGTCTAAGATTGTTTAAGGAAATGTCGAGTTCAGTCTCTACACCAAACCCAAGGACTCTAATCTATACCCAATGATGTAAAGCTGCCATCTTTCCCATACATTCAAAGGCGTACCAAAAAGTGTAGTTATTGTCATATCTACTCCATTCTTGCACTTTATCAAGGACAGAACACCCATCTGAAAAACCATCTGTGCAAGAGAGTCTACCAAGCCCCCAAAGTGCAAGCAGCGATAAAATGCCAAAAACACGACAATCCCTAGAACAATAGAAAGGAAAGATGGTAAATGACAGGGTTCCAATGGTAACTATGTACAACCTTGATTGAAATACTTTAACAAAATTCAGAAGTATATTCCTACCCTTCATACTAACCTAAGGATGGCCGAGGTTTTCAAAGAGCATCCTATGGCTGCTTTCAGACGTCCCAGGTCTTAAAGACATGGTGACAAAAACCAAATTTGAAAATCATATGCCCAATGTGGGATTTTCTGCTTGTTCTAACGGCAAATGCCTGGTGTGCGCTGTCACCGGCCAATACTTCAGAGTTTTGGGGAACTCATCCTGTCATACGGGCAATGCATCTATCTCAATAGCTGCCTCATTCTTATATTTTTTTCAGATCACCTTTCACGATATTTGTTACCATGGATTCCAGATCACAAGTTCTCACTGTCTTCCTTTAATTTCTTGTACGTCTTATACCTGTACTTAATGGCCAGTGGCGGACTTAGAGGGGGCGCAGGCGCCCCCCCTCCCCTAAAATTTTCTAATTTAAGGTAAATCGCGGTATCTTGTTTCGGAAAATGTACTAAACCATAAAAGAAGCAATAATTTCTTCCACTCCCGGAGAAATAAATGACAAAATCTTTTGATTTCTTGAATTACGTTATTGGGAGAACATAACCCTAACCCGTAACAGCAATTCCTGGATCCGCCTCTGATGGCTGTCTGCGTATTGCTTGGTCCTGCAAAATCATCGTTTTAGTTAGACCCTGCTTCGGTTTTTTCCGAGCCTCTCCTCGTATTTGCCATAATGTATGCATATAATGTTACTCAATTCAAAATTAGATAGAGGAGACGCTCAACAAAGACTAGTCCAGGTGCTCTGCTATACTGTAGTCAACAATAACCAATACTCATGGCTATTCAGCAATTGAAATAATCCTGTTTCCAAAAGTTCTGTCGTAAGTTTTTCACGATGTATAGACTCTTTTAGATATTGAACACTTCTTTAGAATACACTGCCATACTAATTGCTGTTTGAATATAAATTGCCAAAATTTTGTGCTCACGAAAAACAACCTACATGTACCTATCAGGCGCCATGTTGATCTTTAAAAAGCATAATTGACCTATGTCTACGTCAGTTGGATCTACATTTATCTATTAGATTTTACGTACCTTTAATTCGTTTAGGGATATGTTCAATAATTTGAAAATCGATCTTCATGAGAAGGTGAAAATAAGGAACAGTGATCAATATCCTAACTCCTAAAAGGAATACAAAATTAAGAGTTGGGCAAACAAGGACCTCTGGTTATAGCAGAGGTGAGATCGGGTGTCTAGGGGGGGGGGGTTAACATCCCTTGTCGCACCCACCGTGATCACCTAAAAGATCAGCAGTCAACATCAGTGCGTCAAGAACGGTCCAACAATTGGTATGAAACCCATCAGACAGCATTTGTCCCAATGATAGGTTAAGTTGTATCGTCAAACTGGATTCGTTACGCAAGAACATGTTCTGTGTTTCATCAATTCTTGAATAGAGGTAGGCCACGGACAAATAAGTTAATGCTACAGGGGTTTTAAGGGTTGTTTAAACATTTCGCAAATTCTATGTCATTAGGTTACATACTACTTGACATGTTTCATATCAAGGTTAGGCTTTTCTTTACACACTGAAATTTACCACGGATTACTCCGTTTGCCTAATTAAGATATAGGGCTCACGACGGATGACTGGTTGACATATGTTTCTCCTCCTAGCCACTCTGGTATATCCAGGAGTCCATGTTTGCCCAATTCTTAATTTTGTATTATCATTATTATTATTGTTATTTCTTCACTTTTTCATTAGCGCTCACGGAAAATGACCTAATGTCCCTCAACTCTGAAGTCAGTAGGGTTGTGCATGTAAAAACAGGAGATAGAAAACTCAAGTAGTATTCATGATATGATATCCACGACATTATTATATTCAATTCCTTCAACCTTGAAATAAAGGGATTTTCGTCTTTCCGTATGACACCATTGAGCTAATATGAAACCAAAGGAAAACTTTACCCGACATCAACATCCTTATGAACGTAAACACATGTTCCTATATCCCATGTAGCTTTGTTGTGCGGATATGGAAAATAGATAATGGAAAGGCAACAAGCCTAATATGAATAGGAGTTAAGCAATCTATCATCCCAAATTTGATATCCACTCCTTACTCACCTGAGAGTTAACTGTTCTTGTGAAAACAGAATGATCATACACCCATTCGGAGCACTTTTTCATCGTCTTATTGATGATAACTTTACATTCATCGTAACTGCCATCGGAACGTTTCGGGATTGTTGCATTAATTAGTTCCTCGTGATACCGATCCTGAATTAGGTAGGTATCGTTTTGTACGTCTGGGATTTTACACCTGTAAATTACGAAAAATAAAAATGACGCATGGTAATTCGGTGATGGTAAGGTAATTGTATAGCAGTCATTGTTTGATAATGTATTGACAGTGTCGTCTGAATTCATGGCTGTTGTATACTAATGGACTTGTATTAAAAAACCTGTTTAAACATTAAAAATAAAAAAATAAAAGGACTCGAGCCACGAACACCCTGTAATGGCCTACGCTTGGGGTGAAATCTAAAGTGTCTTTTTCTGATTTTTTCTATCCTTGATTTCCATGTATACTAATTATCCAACTCTCATGTCACCTTAATTTGTGAAACCGGATGTTGATTACTTGAAATTAAACGTCAAACCCATAAATGTATTTGATTTTTTCCGGATTTTATGACCTCTTTTTCACTTTGAGGCAATAATTTTTATATTGCGTATGTGTCGCTGTAAGATTTAATTCGATTGAATAAAAATTGGTAATGAAAGTCTCCAAAGTAGAATCAAACTACTATCTGACGGTTTCGACTTTCGAAACACAAATGTTTCTGCTTTTAAAACAAACCCTTTCTCAGCTGGTACAAACTCTCCCACTAAGGAAGGTTTGAAGAATCACAATCAAGGGAGTTCCTCTATCCGTTGATGATGGAGAAATTATAACGATGTTTGATGACTTTGATGTATCTCTTACAAGCCCAATAAAATATGAAAATATACGGCATCCAATAACTCGGAAAATGACAAGTATTCTAAATGGAAACAGGTTTGTCTATGCCAAACCTCTTCCCCAGGGAAAATATTTGCCAAGATCAGCTATTTGTGCGGGCTTAAAATGTCTCATCTATCACAAAGGTCAACCTTCAAATAAACAGAAACCTATGTGTACTAAATGCTGGGGCGAGCAATGGAGATCCCAGTGTACGGAAACCAAACGCTGCAGAATCTGTCTACAAGAAGGCCAGGATCCAGGATCTGAATTATGTGATGCCTTTGAAGTCATGTCTTTTGCTGGTTCTGAAAATCCTTTTTCCAACTTTTTTCCGTGCTCCCTACATGTATTTGGCGTTCACCATCAATCCTCCGAACACGCATTTCAGTATGTCAAGGCCATTCGAAATGGAGACATCCAAAAAGCGCAGGCTGTTCAAGATGCAAACTCAGCCTTAGAAGCCAAACAAAATGGGGAAAGAGATTCACAACAGTGACGAATTCCTGTCTAAGCGAGAAGAAGTAATGGAGGAAATTCTAAAGGCTAAATATAATCAAGTGGAAGAATATCGCACTGTCCTGAAGAAAAATACGCCCTCCACTATGTATGCTGAAGCCGTCTACGACGATTTCTGGGGCACTGGCCTAAATCGGATAGGAACGGATCACACAGATCACAGTAAATGGCCCGGCAAAAATATCATGGGTAAGCTTAGTCGATCAATATCCGTCCCCAGGAACACTCAGTCGTCGGACCAAAGGAACATCTCAGACATGCTTAGCAGCATTCAAAAGAACGATGCTAAAACGCCGAGAACTGGACGAAATTCCCGAAACAGGAACACAAAAAATAGTGTTAATTAAAAAAAAAAAAAGAATGGGATCAATCTGTCACTACGTCACAGACCAGTGACAGCGGATAGGTAACAATCATATATCGCGATTCACGGACTGAAACTGGACAATTGAATTAGATATCTACAACTTATACAAAACTATTTTTTCTATTTTTTTTTTTTTTGGTTGCAATTCTGTAGACATGTGCAAACTTTCTTCAACTTATATACATATACATGTATTTACATATTACTGTATTTTTCCTCAACTTTTTAACCTAAATGGATAGGTTTGAAATACTGTCGGTAAATGTTCGAGGATTAAACTCGGACGAAAAAAGAGTTAAGTTATATACATGGTTAAATGATATGAATGTAGATATTATCTTTTTACAAGAAACACACTATATTGAGAAAAATACATTTAAATATGACTCAAGGTGGTTCGGTAAATCGGTTCATTGTTTTAGCGATTCGCCTTTTCGTAAAAGTGTTAGCATTCTTTTTAAAAAAGAATTAAAACTAGAATTAATTGAAAAACACGCATCATTGGACGGAAGATTATTTTTAAAAGCAAAAATACATGGAAAAATATTTTCACTTGTAAATATTTACGCACCAAACACTATAAAAGAAAGATGCACATTCTTTAAAAAATTGCACAATTTTCTGCAAAACAAGGTATAACAGAAGATGACAATATCATAATATGCGGGGATTTTTACTGTAAAACAGATAACTTTCATGACCAAAGTACATCAAAGCTTAAAAAGATCGTTTGTTCTTTTGATTTGTATGATACTTGGCAATCAACACTTCCAACGTTTAAAGGTTTGGGGATGAAGTATTTTTAAGTCAGCTATGGCGCAAAGCGTGATATGCAAATACTGACTATGTACCAGTTAACCTCGAGATCTTTGTGTTCTCAGGCTGAACGGAGTAGCCCTTTTTCAACCTGTATAAATGAAAGGCCAAAGACAAAGTTCTGTTAAGCTGCTCTTTTTTATTAAAGAAACATTTCATCATTATAATTATTTATTACAATTCATATTATACAATATACAATGAAGATTATTTGAATTCAATGTCAAATAATCCAGCTTAATTGACCGAAGTTCTTTTGCGTATATTACTTTTGTGTTATCACCTTGGTGGCTTTACTGTGGTACGACGTATTCGTATAACGCACACCAAGTACGACTTAACCAAACGGACCAATACTTGCCTCTTCCGTTTCCGTCTACAAGCAGACAAGTCACGAATTAACTAGGTGGTAAGATTAACAAAAAACGTGTAAAGGTTAACAAAAGAATTCTTAAGTTCGTGTTAGATTTGGGGGGGGGGGGGGTGATCATTAACCATCACAACATCTCAGCAAGAAACGTGCGCTTATTTAGATTTGATGGAACACACCTTTCGGATATGGGCAACGACATTTTCTTAAACAACATCAGGGCAGCTTTTCACATATTCATCAATCAACTAGGCAATTGTTACCCTCAACCTGTTTAATAGGGTCTGGCATTTTAGGGGGGGGGGGGTAATGGTTTTTCATGGTTATTGGAGGTACATCATATCGATGTCTGTGGCAGGTCTGGGGGGATATAATACAAGAAAGTGTCCGTCCGACCTGGCCTGTTGTTCCCTGCCCATCTGTCATACAAAGACAGAGGGACTAATGTGGCTCATATGAGCAAGTACTGGCTCATATGAAGTAGAAAGCTGTGTATAGTGGCTCACGTGAAAAAGTTTTGATTCAAGTTAATTGGGGCACCCAGGACTGCAGTCTTGGTGTCCTCTCCACCTCCTTAACTGGGAGGGGAGACCCCAGTTCCAGAATACCAGGGGGAGGTACTGGTATGACTCACCTGGGGGCTATTTGGTGGAACAGGGTAAAGCAGATCGGGCGGGCCCGTTTTCGGTCCCTTGATGTCGCAGTCTGGGACGTCGGCTCTCGTGCTCACACGAGGCCACCGGTTTGCCCTAATACCTATGGCCGGTACTCCGGATATCCCTTTAGACCTGCAATTTTTTATTTTGTACATGTACATGTAACATGCGGCCGTAGCTGTCAATTCACCCTGTGTGTACTATGTCCATTTTAGTTCAATCGTTTCATGTTATGAAACATGTCTGGTTATTCTAATAAATATAGAAAAGCTCAGTATGTGTTCTCTATCAGCTAAAAGGCCAAAGGGGCCAAGAGAGTGGGCACCCAATATGGTTAGTTAGGGACTACCACCGGAGTGTTCAATTAATTGAATAATAATTACAAACATTATCATAAAAGTTCACATAAAAATTAACGAAGTTATCTGTAGAATTAAAAAGTTATTTCAGAAATGCGCAAGTATACTCAATATCTTACCTGTATAAATGAAAGACCAAAGACAAAGTTCTGTTCAGCTACTGAAGAACTCTGTCTCTGTTCCTCGCATTTATACCCCCGTGCATTCTCCAAAATTCCTTACCATATTTGTTATATCTTAATAATCTTTAATATTGACATCGGCTTTTAATTCAAACTCAAAGCCAACACAATTATTTCCTTGAAAAATCTATAGTTTAGCGTTGCATACTCAACTTCACTTGTAAGGTTTTGCATAATTTTTAATTTCATTTTTCTTGTAAATGATATAAATAAATGCTTGACCTCTGGTGACTGATTTCTTACACTCCGATTGGTTACACGTTTCTTCTGACCAAAATCGATTTCATCCTCATGATCTTGTAAACAAGCTATAAACATACATATAATAATCTCCGTCACCTCACCTCACGGTGAAAAGTTCAGACATTTTTGTTGTGCATCTTACTGTTATTTTTGTCCCACACTATTTTGCCAATTCATTACTCCATTCATTACTCTTCTCCCCTCTTTCAGAATTCTATCATCTGTTTTATACATTGCAAATTTCGTTATGATACATTACATACATGGTGTAATTCAGAGGATATCCCTAGTAGTAGAATCGATTATATATTTTTGAATAGAAATTTTACATTTGATTTAAACAATATAATCATACGAAAAATTCCAGGTACAAACTTTGGGAAAAGAATGTCTGACCATAGGTCATTAAAATAACGTTTAAAATAGATGCAAATAAAAGGGTAAATTGATATTGGAAACTTAATAACTCCCATTTAAATGATTTAAACTATAAAAAAGAAATTCATAGAATTATCGATGAGATACATAATGAAAAATTAGACCCAGTAGATTAGTGGGAAACATTCAAAATAAAATCTCGTGATCTTTCTTTTCAGTTTTCGAAAGAATCAAATCTAAATACAAAAAATCACATTAAATCAATAGAAAAAGAAATAAATGAAATAGAGGAGCTTGATTCTTATAGTATATATATGAATAAAAAGCGTAATCTAGAGTCAGAACTAGATGAGTTATATGACAAAAAATGTAAAGGTGCCTTCGTGAGGTTACGATCAAAATGGATGCTGGAAGGCGGAAAATGTTTTAAATTCTTTCTAAATTTAGAGAAAAGTGGGCCTAAACAAAGTGTCATAAAAGAACTGAAAGTTAATGAAGATACTCGCATAGAAAACACCAACGATATTTTGGGTGCTATGTGTGATTTCTACAAAAGTCTATACTCGTCTGATAATATATCAGATGAATGCATAGATAATTATCTATCGTCTATTAATTTAGAAAATGTACTGAGTGAGAACGATGCAAGCTATTGTGAGCAGTTCCCATCTCTTGAGGAATGCACTGATGCTGTAACAAATCTAAAAACGAACAAATCTCCAGGACTTGATGGTCTTACAAACGAATTTTACCAATATTTTTGGAATGACATAAAAGGCCTATTTTATGAAGCGCTAAAAGTAATATTTGATAATGGTCAAATGACTTTTTCACAGAGAACTGTTGTTATCTCCCTCCTATATAAAAAAGGAGATGAAACGAACCTTAAAAATTATAGGCCAATTAGTTTGACTAACACGGATTATAAAATAATTGCTTTTATTTTTGTGAGAAGACTGCGAAAGGTTGTAGGAAATATCATTAATGAACATCAATCGGCATACATTAAAGGAAGATATATTGGCGAAAATGCTAGAGTAGTTTTAGATATATTCGAATATTGTGAGGAAACAGACGGAATATTGCTATTTTAGATTTCGAAAAGGCATTCAATTCAATAGAATGGAACTTCTGTAGCTATGTACTTCGTTACTAGCTTGAAAATACGGATGTATATTTAATTGCTGTTATCAAATTTAGAAATTAATTTTCAAAATTAAGGATTATCTCCCTCATGCATAGCTCTTATCCTTGGACGAATTTGGCTCCACTTTTTTGGCACGCTGTTTTTTGGCTATATTTAGCTCTAAAACTTCATAGTTATTTCGGATTTCAAACATTTCGGTTGAGCATCACTGAAGAGACATTATTTGTCGAAATGCGCATCTGGTGCATCAAAATTGGTACCGTATAAGTTTTACATTTAAGACTCTAGAGAAATATCATTTTAAACATAATTTTATAAAATGGATGAAAATTCTTTATAAACATCCGCTATTTTGATTAAAAACCAATAGCTGGATCTCAAAAACATGTCCCATGTCGAGAGGCATAAGACAGGGATGCCCTATTTCTGCCATTCTATATATATTTGTCGCAGATATTCTAGCCTTAAAGATAAAGAAAAATGATAAAATTTTAGGAATTAAACCCTCTGAATTTAGTAAAGAGTATAAACATATTCATCATGCAGATGATCTGACACTATTTCTTAAAAGTGTAGAATCTTTGAAGGAGGCTTTAAAAACAATTAATGAATTTTCCGAACATGCAGGATCAAAGCTAAACGTGGATAAAACCGAATGTGTATTGACAGGTCCACGTAGGTTGCATCGTAACATAGAAAAACTTGAGGGAATACAAGTAAATACATCATCTGTAAAATGCCTTGGAATATATATTGGTGTAGATAAAGAAGAATGTTACAAAAGAAACTGGATTGATAAAAGTGAAAAAATGCAAAAACTGTTTGAGTCATGGAAAAAGAGAAAACTTACAATTTTTGGTAAAACTGAAATAATTAATACTTCAGGCATAAGCAAATTCATTTATTTTGCATCTATCCTATCTCTCCCTAGTGAAATTTTTATCAAACAGCTATGTAGAATTATTTTTAATTTTCTATGGGGGTCAAAAGATAGAATAAAAAGAAAAACATTGATTGGTAAAATAGAAGATGGCGGTATTTGAGTAATAGATAGACTTACTAAATTCCACGCATTGAAAGCTGCGACTTATAAAAAATGACTGTCATAACTTGATACGTTCACAGCTTGATAAACTATTAAGAGCTTTTAATGTAAATCTAGAATGTATATTGAAAATGAATTGTACTGATTTAAAGAACTTTGATATATTTACCAATAAATCATCAAGAATATTATGAAAAAATCTAGAATTGATAGATAAGATCCGTACGTATTATTGATTTAATGGATTACACCTATAGGTGGAAATCTAGAATTGATAGATAAGATCCGTACGTATTATTGATTTAATGGATTACACCTATAGATGGAAATCTAGAGTCACCAGCACAGTGTTCGGGACAAGAACTCTTATTTCAACGTTTGTAGAATTACTACCACCGACAACAAAAGGTAACATTATGGGAAAGGACAATCATACAGAAGTTTTACTGCAAAAAATGCTAGACCAGATCTGAAAGCAGACAATATCGTGAGAATTCGTGAAGGGGGGGGGGGGTGAATGGAAAACAGCGGAAATTAGAACAAAGTGTGATATGCCGAGATCTTACATCGTACAAACTGACAATGGAATGTTGTGACATAATAGTAGCCAGATACTACATACATCAAACGAATTAAGATCATATGGATAAATAAATGACACAGATGCGTTAAAACTGTCTGATTTACCAGAGAGAGAGAGAGAAAGAGAGAGAGAGAGAGAGAGAGAGAGAGAGAGAGAGAAAGAGAGAGAGAGAGAGAGAGAGAGAGAGAGAGAGAGAGAGAGAGCAAAGACACGTGACATAATATGCATATTATGTAAATAGTGAATTTGACGCAATAAAGTTTAAACTCATGTTTGAATTGATGCGATAAGGAACCAAATAGTTTGATGAAGGAAATATGTTTATCTTAAAGAGGAAGGTGTAATGATGTTTATTAATTCTGACATCTGGTGGTGATTACGTGTTTGTTCATTTATAGAGTTATCAACAGAGTGTACTGACAGAACTTTTCTCAGCAATAAATATCTGTTAACGTCAACATGTTGTAATCTAATATGCTTCGCTTGCAGTATTGTAATGTGTTATAGAGAATTTCTTGTTTAAATAAAACACAGTTAAAAGTCAAAACTTGAGTTGATCACATCACAATATATAATTCATGCACTTTTATTCGTCCTGAAAATTTTCTGATTTCAATTATAAAAATACTGGGAACATAATTTTTGGTCTTCTGTAAAAAAAAAAAAAAAAAAAAAAAAAAAAAAAAAAAAAACCTTATAGACGAAATTAGTTTCGAAATAAAAAAAATAACATTGTTTATTTTTACCTGTGAAGTTGGTCTCCAAGTAAAAAGTTTGACACTGGTGTACCAAAGGAATCAAATATTATCGGGAAGAACACGATGAAAAACAGTCGTTTTTGGTAAGGACCAAAGGTTCCCAGCTTTTGGATGAGGGCATCATAGTCCATCCCGTATAAATAAGGTTGTTGCGTTGTCTAATATCTAATTGTGTCTTAATCTAATGAAAATTGTATGTTAGAGCTGCTCTTATACTCGCATACAACATCCAACAGAGGGTCACGTCAGATGCCAAATTTACCAAAAATATCTACCAATCATTGCGAACGCGGAAGTACCTATCGTGACCAATAAGAAACGTCTGTACAAATTGTGTTCATTTGTGCAAGTAAAATGGCGGTGATAAACAATATTTATCTATCTATTCTGTATTGCTTATAGGGGTTATGAGCTTGATCACTGTTCGTTATCTTTACCTTTCATGAACGATGCGATTGAAAACAAAAGGAAATCTATGTTCGCCAGATATTAGTGTGTTGCCCACAGGGGATGGGTACCCTTCCTAGTCACCTGATCCCACCTGATCCCATCTCTGGTATGTCAAGGGATTCGTGTTTGTCCAACTCTTTATTTTGTATTCCTTATAGGAGTTATGAGATTGATCACTGTTCGTTATCTTCACCTTCCATTGATTTTCATGATGCAGGACTAAGTGGCACATGGTCAGAAAATTTAAATTTGACAGCTGCATATAAAGGTTGGCGTGCTTACTGTTGTGACAATTTGCTATGTTGACTAGCCTTGATTTACGTAGTTATAATTTGTTTTTCTCAATTGTCATTGGCTAAGAGACCTTAATGTTAGCTTAACAGACTGGGTGTCTATTTTTAGTATCTCATTGGTTTGGTAGCCCTATATAAGGAACTGCATCATCAGATTTACTCACTCTTCTAGGGTCTTCTTGGGTCCCGTGGGGATAGGTAAGAATAGGTCCTCGGTAGTCAGTACCCCTTGCTTGTCGTAAGAGGCGATTAAATGGGGTGGTTCTTCAGATAAGACCGCAAAAACCGATGTCCCGTGTCACAGCAGGTATGGCACGATAAAGATCTCTCGCTGCTCAATGGCCATTAGCGCCAAGCATAGGCCTAAATTTTGCAGCCCTTCACCGGCAGTGGTGACATCTCCATATGGGTGAAATATTCTCGAGAGGGACGTTAAACAATAGTCAATCAATCAATCAATCACTCTTCTAGGTTCAAGAACTTTTAAAGGTTGGTGTTCCACAAGAACCTCCTGTTTCCAACTTTTCGTTTACATGGTGTAGGGTTTTCAACATGCGTTAAATGGACATAATGTAATGTTAGGAAACAGTTCTAGGATGCTAGATTTTTCCTTATCAAATGTAGATACCCTAGTGGAGTTGACGTTTGCTTTGGTTCAGAGTAGAATTAGATATTCCTTAGTATTTTTCAGAGTTTGTATTTTCATAATTATTTAAGTTGTCCCAGTGTATATATTTAGCTTTTCACTTTGTGGTGTATGGAAGCCCACTAGTGTTATATATAAACTAGCGGGGGGAAACTGTGTATGCTTTTATAAAAAGTTAAATAAAGCATAACAAGTATTCTTTGATCTCCCTATTTTTAAAGGCATATTTTCATATACTAAACGCATGTTTTAGTATTCAATTTGTTAAATATCACGTTCGATTTGCCTTAAGAGCCACAGCTCACTTTCCTGGAAGTCCTCGTACCGTAAGGAACAGATTGCGAGAGGCCAACATCCGTCCTTGACGTCCTGCTATCCGTCCTGTTCTGCTCTTGCGTCATCGTGTTGCGAGGTTAGCATGGATGGTGTAGGAGGCATCGTCGTTTCAATAATAGAGATTGAGTGGAAGTTCTGTTTACGGCCGAGTTGAGATTTCATCTCTACGGCAGGGGGTACCGTCGTACCGGCGAATGTTACATTATCAACTGCGTTATTCAGCGCCGCCAATATGGCGAACGGAGCGTTATGGTCTGGGGTGCAATTACAACACGTGGAATGACCTCTTTGGTGATAATGGAGGTTAATTTAACCGATGTACTCTACCGTGACGAGATTGCACGTCAGCACGGCATTCCATTTATTCACAAATTCCAGAGTAACGTCATTCTCCAGCAGGACATCGCACTGCTGCACACCGCACGCGTTCCTGGTTACTATTTACAGCACTTCGGGTCAATACCCATTTTTATTTTATTTTAGCAATGTTTGAAACTAAATGAAATTAGGAGTGGTTCAAAGGGCTGGCTACACTCAAATGTTGTCAACCGTACCATCAATTGCCCAGTACATTGAATTATACCACTCGGAAACAGAAGACCTTTAGAAAGAGCATGCCATTACTGACCTGAAAGTGTTAAACAGTTTTCTTCAATTCTGATTTCGACAAGTACACTAGTCATGGAAGTAGATGCTAATGGATTCTTACAGCATGGCTTTATATCGTGCACAGTCAAACTGTTCTTCTGTATTACAATAACTTAGAAGGATAGGAAGAGACAACATGACATATGTTGGCAATTCATACCACCAACTATTAGCTAGTGAAGCTATAAAAAAAATTGCTGTGACGAAGGAATGCCGTAAACGCTGTTGTTGAGAAAACGTTTTAGATGATAAGGGATGACAAGGATTTTTGGGACATCACACTTGTGATAATTCTGCAGCTAAACGTACTTACAATAACTGTGAAATACTGCCCATCGAAAAAATGTTTAATTTTACAAATGTGTACTCTGAGCAAGAGAGCGATAGTGATGAGACGAAGTATTGTGAATCTTGAGATGAAAAATTAGATGATTTGATAAGAGTAATTAAAACTGGAGTGATCGGTGATGTTTTTTCAGGGCCCCCTACTTTACAGAGTTATTGACATTGAACAAAACGGGACCCTGGTTGCAATCACAATGATATCTAGCTTTTATACAACTATAGTGTCAAATCACAAATAGTTTACCAGTGACATTTTGTTTGAGCAGAAAGCCTTGTCTCTGTGTATTGAGATAAACACTTGTTAAAAAGATTCAGGTGTTGTAATTATTTCATGTAATGTTGTAAAAATGCATAAAATGAAGATGATAAAGTAGATCCAACATGAAAATATGAAAATATCGAACAGTGATCAATCAATGGGACAGGTAATTTTAATAACATAGAAGAAACACTAAATCATGACCACACCAAATAGTGCATCAGCTGCGCCAAATTAGTGCCGTCAAATTTTAATTTCGCATTTGATGGGTGATTATCACCACAACGCCTTCAGATAAACTTATTTTGATATCATGTGAAGAAACTACAAACATATCTGCATTTTATGATATTTACATCCATAAAAATGAGCTGCAAATTACGTTGCAATAATTTTTTGCAAAAAGTCATTTTTTTTTCAATTAGATATATATAGTGAAATGATGACTCACTTATGGCCAGGTACTGTAGGTTTTGACCTCATTTCTTGGTGCACCAATATAATGATGCCTTGTTTTCCATTATGTCACGAGAACATATACTTTGTAAATTCAAGTCCCCACCCCCTAGATCCGCGCATGTGTCTCCAATTTGAGCTAAGAAATAATCATGCAGCATACCCATTTGCTTCTGGCAACTGATGATGCTGTCTATAATCATAACGCAGACAGATGAAGACACACTGGATAAAATCCATTGTGTTGCGTTATATAAGGCTTTCCCTGGTTTTTTCTAGTACTGCCATGACTTTGTTGAATTTCTAACAGATAGATCCTTTCTCCATTAATGGCCACAATTGCACCTGGTTTAATCAAAACATGCAAGATCTATGATATTTGAAATTCCATTTACTGACAAACTAATTCCCTTATTTCATAGATATCAGTTATTAATATGTTAGGAGCTCAATATTCACTTCATAATCACACCATCAGGAGTATGACGTTTAAAGCTATTATCGTGTTTTATTTTTAGAAATATTCTTATTTGTCGTGTCTTTTTTAGTATTATTTTTTTTATTTATATGCGAACAAACTATCAAAAATATTTACTTCTTATTTGTGTTGTGATTATGATTTTCCTTCAAATAACTCGTCACTACTTTTTAGTTATATCCAAATTTATTAGGAAATTCAAATTATGACAAGTGAACACTACAGCTATAACTCTTAAGACTCCCCACAAACTCATGCACATTGACTCATCTCATCTCCCTTAACTCCTCCCACATTTCTGAAGATAACCAATTAAAGAGTTCGAAACTGAAATTGCAACATCAACAGAAAACTGGTTGACATTAATTTGTAAAGAATTCTCAAGACAGGAAATGCTTTGATAAGGCTAAACCTTTTATCTTTGCGATGAATGTAAATCTTATAACACTGTCATTGAAACCGTGGGACAGGAGGGGGGGGGGGGGAGATATTAATTCGAGAAATGTAACACAGATGCTAAAACATCAAAGTAAAAGTAAAATATACAAATCCACTCCTTGACATTTGATAGCAAAAACGCATCGATCGATTATAATGAACTAACCAGTTATTCAATAATTTATTGTTTCCAACTCGTTCTTCGTTGGTTGTACATAAGGCTGTTTTGAGGCGAACGATTTTGGTCAAGGTCATCCTTCGGCTCCAAAAGGTAGGGATGTGTCTTTAATTCGACATTAGAACATTCAATTATTTCTGAATCCGATGAAATAACACTTAAATCACTGCATAAACTACTGTTGGTCTCCATATCTCCCACACTATATTCCATGTGTGATCCCGTTGTGATGTCACAGCTGAATTGCCTCGTTTTCGGTCGTTTCTATTTTTCTTTGATTGCATTTAGAAAGCAGGTAACAATAGCCACTTTATACGATCGATAACTCTATTATTTATGCGCCGATTTTGACGCGGTTTTTACCCTCAACTCAGTAAAGCACAATCTTTTTAAACACAATTAAATACGATTTCATTGCGTATGCCCTTTAATAATGCTACAATAAGTATACATAAAGTAGTCTATCCTTTCACACAATTTCTTCCGTAAATGGTTGGCTAATTCTACGATTTTGACTACGGATAACTCCGTTTACCTGATCAGGATATAGGGCTTACGGCGGGTGTAACCGGTCGACTGGGGATACTTACTCCTCCTAGCCACCTGATCCCACCTAATAAGTAATTTCATGGATGACTGATCACTAGATATGAATATTTCCGTTTTCCATTTTTGTTGAAGAAGGAACTGTCTATGATGTCAAAAAGTCTAGTCTTTAATTCATCGTGAGGAATGTTCGTGTAAAGTATTGAAAAGTAATAGGTTTTGATGTTATTGATTTGGGAAGTTTTACGATTTCAAGTTTACTAAACGTGCTTTAGGATTTTTTAGAATCCACATTTGATTAACACCACTTCTGGCATATGTAGTCGCACAGTAAGTTTGAAGTTTCTCCTTCACAACTGTTAATATTTTCGTGAGGAACAAAGATAAGGGCTTGGTAGAGCACTTACTGGATCCAGCATTGCATCTTTGTAAGGGTTGTTATGTAGTTTAGGAATCCAGTTTAGGTACGGTAACTCATATTCATTCGACTCATTGACTGGAATATTAAATGTGTCTAAAACCGAAGCATGGCATTGAAGAATTTCATATTTTGCAAGGGCAATTGGAGTATAAGTAAGATTACCAAAATTGGAATTAATGTCAAGTTCGTTTAAAATACAGTTGTAATAATTAGCCTTACAAACAAAGGCAATGTTGTTACCAGCTTTGTCAGCTAGAACCAAAACATATTACTCGTGTAACCTATCTAATTCTTTTATCACTTCTGGTTCACTAAACACAGAAGGATAGATGGTACGATCTTTCGTTTTCATATGTCTAATGCGGAATTTTAATATGCCTCTTATGCCTTTAACCCATTCTGACAATGTATCAAGTTCTTTTTCATATTTAGCCCATCATCTGACATAATCTTCGACATAATTTATGATAGAGATGAAGCTCTGTCGCCAGTTGAAAGACCGAGGTTCTCTGTATTTACGACCTTCAGAATAAGTGATTTGAGGTCCTCATTTTCAACTATATCAACATCAGTGATGACATGTCCAGCTGGACTGTAGTTGAAAAAAGATGAAGAACACGAACACGTTGGTGGATTACGTATAAGATGGTCTATATCTAGGCACTGCAAAGTTTGTTTATAAGTAAAATGTTTGGATGCAATAGTAGAATAATCAGTGTTCTACTAAAATAATCTGCTTTAAATGAAACTTTTACAAGTTTATTTAACCTTGTTTACAGAACAAGGACTTGTGACCTTTGTATCTCCCAATTACCCTGACTACTGATATTCAAATTTTCGTAGAATAGAAATACTTTAGTTAAACATTGTAAACAATAAAAATGAAAAAATAAATAAAAAATTTCAGCTCAAATCGTGTCCATGTTCCTTTAAGATACCTTCCACGAATTGTGACCTTGACCTTTCGATTTCAAAATCAAAGGAAGTCTTTCGTTTGTTACAGATATTCATCACCTTTAGTGTCATTATACAAGCTTGCAGGAAACTAAAGGTATCGTCTGGAAATCATTTGTTGTAATATATGAATTTCTGATATTGGTCTTCGACCATTTGATCTCAAAATGAGTTTGAGTCTCTTTCAAGTGATAGGATGTTATTCTATGAATTTTCCTCAGGACGTTTAGTGAAATAATATTGAAACGAAAGTGTAACAGGCAATGAAGGACGGACATATCCCAATTTATATCCCCCACTTTTCGCTAAAAGTGGAGAGAGAAAAACCATATTCTTATTCAGTGATTAGTCACCCAAAAAATTTACTTTGTTAAACGTCATTCTGATTCCACGTACAAGTACTCTGAAGTTGAAATAAAACAATTGCTAGAGTTTCTCATTGACAATATCTTCGTATTGAAATCTCCATGAGCACAAATTGTGCTCCTTTGTTAGCTGACCTGTTTTTATATTCTTATAAAGCAAAATTTACTCAAAAACGTCTACGTGAGCAGATAAAATCTCATGCTGTGGTCTTTCATTTGTCATTTAAATATACCGACGACGTATCATCTATTAACATTAATGACTTTCAATCATATGTCTATTCAATATATCCCAGTGAACTCGAATTAAAAGACACCACATAGTCGTCTACTTCTGCTTCATACTTAGATATTTTATTGAAAGTATATATTAACGGCAAACTAACAACTCAACTTTATGACAAACGGGATGATTTCAGCTTCTCCATCGTCAACTTCCCATATTTGTGTAGCAATATTCCATTATCACCTGCATATGGTGTTTATATCTGAACCAATTCGATACGCAAGAGCTTTTGGTCATTTTAAAAAAAATCGAATCAGGCTACTGACAAACAATTTGATGGTGCGGTAGTTCCAACAGTCTCGTTTAAAATTAGCATTTCACGAATTCTATGGTCGATCTAGTTTGCCAATACAACCTATCATTGGGTCAGATTCTGTCTGACGTGTTTCATACCGATTGTTAGGCCATTCTTGGCACACTGATTTTGACTACAGATAACTCCGTTTACCTGATAGGGCTCACGGCGGGTGTGACCAGTCGACAGGGAATACTTACTCATCGAAGGCACCTGATTCCACCTCTGGTATTTCCAGAGGTCCGTATTGTATTGCTTATAGAAGTTGTGAGAGTGATCACTGTTCGTTATCTTCGCCTGTCATTGCCACGTAAAAGAAACAAAACCACGAATGGCCTGACAGTGACACTCCATTGTGTATCCACGGAGATTTACTGAAATAAATGACATCTGCAGTTCGCTATATCGCATCTACAAAAGATTAAACTGGATATACATTGTAAGGAAATAGAACACGATGCACGCTGAAAGTGGCATAATTCTTTTCAATCAGACAAATCCATCCCATAGCACTGTGCGAGTTGCTTGTGTAAATGACAACCTTTATAGAAATAAATGCGGCCATTTTCTCACGGAGTCTTCTCTTATCGCAAATGGTCCGAAATTGGAAAAGGAATGTCATTGCTGAAGTTATTTCATCAACAAAATCCATAGGTTTGTTGTAATAAGTAATCTCAACAAAGGGTGTAGACACGGGATATATATTTAGGTCACCTGAGTAAACAATTTGCTAAATCAATCCTTTCAGTATTTATTTTCGTCTTATCTCTGATTAAATATGGCGTTGAAAAATTGGTATAGAGATGTTCAAGGTTATAGCTGCGATGTTTCGCTATCATCATCCGTGTCTGTTGATATTTTCGTTTTTTTGCACCTGCAATAATGATGAAAAATATATTAAGCACGAAATGACATACAGGATTTATCTAAACTTTTATTCTGATGAAGCAACGACATTAGATATACATGTATATAGTTATGAACTAGAGACTCTCTAATGGGACGAGAAGATTTATATAACTTATATTACCAGGTAAGTCAAAAATCCTGGGGTTTTGACGTCATGTTACATTACAAATATCGCGTCACATTGATTTGTAAGAACTCATGAAAACACTGGACCCTCTAATTTGTATTGTAAGAAATCATTAAAACGCTGGGCCTCGCTCCTCATTAATTTGTATTGTAAGAACTCATTAAAACACTGGGCCTCGCGTCACATTAATTTGTATTGTAAGAACTCATTAAAACACTGGGCCTCGCGTCACATTAATTTGTATTGTAAGAACTCGTTAAAACACTGAACCCTCTAATTTGCATTGTAAGAACTCATTAAAACACTGAACCCTCTAATTTGCATTGTAAGAACTCATTAAAACACTGAACCCTCTCCTCCATCTCTCTGTCTCAGAGAGGAGTTCTAGGCAATAATTTTCTTCATTATCAAATAAAATCTCAAAATGCGCGCCATCGTTTCATATGAGCTCCCTATTCCTGGACACTGTACCGGAGGTCAAGTCTATTAAGGCCCTCACTCTTTCAACAAGGAAAGGACCACTCGGGCATTTTTTCATCATCCACTGAAGTTATTCCCTCCTTGAGCAACTAGAATACGAGTTGCTTAAGTACCTTTTGTCCTACCTCTTACGAACGCTCTAATTTGATGTTTTCTAATAATATATTATAATGATGAACAACGAATCACAAATAGAATATCTAAATAATCAATTAAATCGATCGAAGTACATTTTTTTTATTTTCCCAACAATTGATACCAATAGGACGAATGAATATGAGTTAACATACCTATACTGGATTTCTAAGCTTTACATTAACCGCTACAGACATGAATACATTGCTGGATCCAGTAAATGTGCTGTCAAGCCCCCATCTTTGCTACTCATAGAAATATCAAATGTAGTGAAGGAGAAACTTTAAACGTATTGTGACCCGTGGGGATCCGATTTAGAACATGTCCTCAGTACCCTTACTTGTCATAAGAGACGACTAAATGGGGTGCTCCTTTGGGTGAGATTGCAAAACCCGAGGTCCTGTGTCACAGCAGGTGTGACACGATAAATATCCCTCCCTGCTCAAAGGCCGTAAACGCTGAGCATAAGCCTATATGAGCGAAAAATTCTCGAGCGGGACGTTGAAAAATATCAATCAATAAATCAAATGTATTGCACAACGAAATATAACAGAAGTGGTGTAAATCAAAACTCAAACAACTAGTAAATTTAGATTTACTGATCTGTGTCTACACACAAATACTCTGAAGCTGATATTGAAAAGATGCTGGAGTTCCTCGTTGACAATATCTTTGTAGTCTTTGGCAATAAGATAATAGTCTGTTGAAAATCCCATGGGTACGAATTGTGCTCCTTTATTAGCTGACCTGGTTTTATATTCTTACGAGGCAGAATTTATTTAAAAGTTCTACAAACACGTCAACTTCCCATATCCATGTAAAAATATTCCATTATCACCTGCACATGGTGTTTATGTCTCTCAACTGCCTCGATATGCAAAAGTGGTTTTTTCCTACATATGTTCAACTTTTAAATCGAGGCAGAGTATTGACAAACAAATTGGTGTTACAGACTTTTCAATATAGTCTCCTTTAAAGTAAGCATTTCGCAAATGGTTGTTATAATGATCTACATTACCAATACAACCTGTCAGTGGGTCAAATGCTGTCTGACATGTTTCATAGGACGTCCTTTTCATGCTGATTTTAACTACGGGTTACTCTGTTTACCTGATCAAGATATAGGCCCCACAGCGTGTGTTACCTGTCAACAGCGAATTTAACTCCTCCTAGGCACCTGATCCCACCTCTTTCCAGATGTCCGTGTTTGCCCAACTCTTGATTGTGTATTTCTTATAAGAGTTATGTGATTTGTTCGTTATCTTCACGTTTTCTATTTCTCGACATTTTATTTATTAACAACAATTATTTTCATTTATATCTCAATTCAATATATCCCTGTAAACTCGAAATAAAATACACCATAAAAGTCCGCCACCTCTGATTCATACTACGATATTTTATTGAACATAGATGTGAACGGCAAACAAATCAACTTCATGACAAACAGGTTCTCCATTGTGAACGTCCTGTATTTATGTAGCAATATCCCATCATCACCTGCTTCGGCTGCTTATGGTGTTTATGTCTATCAACTGATTCGATACACAAGAGACTGTTCTGCGTATGGTCACTTTTTAAATTGAACCAGGCTACTGACAAATAAAAAGATGTTACAGAGGTTTCAACAGTCTCGTTTTAATTTAGCATTTCGCAAATTGTATGGAAGTCGTAACGATCGAATTTACCCATACAACCTGTCATTGGGTAAAATGCTGTCTGACATGTTTCATACCAATTGAGGAAGTTCTTTGCACAATGATTTTGACTACGGATTATTCTGCTTACTTGCGCGATAGAGGACTAACGGCGGGTGTAAACGGTCAACAGGGGATGATTAATCTTCCAAGGAACCTGATCCTACCTCTAGTATATCAAGGGGTCTGTATTTGCCCAATTCTTTATTTTGTATTCCTTATAGGAGTTATGAAATTGCTCACTGTTCATTATCTTCACCTCTTCATCCCAGTTGTTGGGATTTTTCTTTGCATAGTGATTTTGACTGCGCATTACTCCGTTTGTTTCATCGGGATGTGGGGGTCACGGCGGGTTTGTCATCCTCCGAGGCACCGGTGTCCAGGTACTAGTGTTTGTCCTCTTAATTTTGTGGGGTTTATAAAATTAATCAATGTTATCTTCACTTTCCCATTACGAACAAATATAATTTCCTTTGTATTGCAACTATCAAAGAGGCACTGTCCTAAGTTCATCAAAACATTTCGTAGTAGGTTAAAGACCAATATCATGTATAGTATTGAAATACTCATTAACAAATAACACCTTTATAGAGAAATTCCACGAACGCTCTGATCAAACAAATATTGTACATTGTATTATATCGTTGAGAACGACCACGAACTACTCACCCGTCAATTTCAAGATCTCCCTCATGGTCAGCATCATTTACATTCTCGAGAAGTTTACGTCCTCTTGTTTCTGGCAGTTGTATTGACAGTAAGGCTACCATAATGGTAGATCCTCCAAATATTATCAAGGGAAGTGCTTCCCCAAATTTTCCATCAGCCTGAAATGGAAGATTTTATAACTTATTAATCGTTTGTTTTTTGGGTTTTTTTTTCTCGAATTGCTTGGTTGTATGAAAAGGTACTATTTTATTGTGCAAATGTACTCTTTTTTTTTCTTTTTCTTTTTTTTTTTTTTTGGTCGAAACAGTAAAAAAAATTAAAACTCACATTACAATAATCACAAATATGGGCAGAACCAAAATACTTCAAGCAAATTTCATTCATTATTTTCTTCAGTAGGTGTGTACAAGGACTGCTAAAAACTTTCTAATTATAGCAGAATAAGAATTACAATTTTCATATCTAGTCCGCAGTGAAAATGTTATTCCTCGTAATGTTTGAATTACTTCAATATTCATTTTCTGTTCAGTGGGCGGGATACTTTGTACTGTGTGATGCAAATCTGGTGTAATTCAGTTCTGTTTAGTGGGCGGGGTACTTTGTACTGTGTGATGCAAATCTGGTGTAATTTAGCATGGAATATATATGATACGTATCATAAATAGGTTCGAAGAATTTCATTTCCCAAAGTTCCTTGCTAAAGATATCGCATGGTATTCCTAGTACTTCCAAAACTTTAAACACGTGATTATATTTTAAATACTGGATACAAAGCAGTGCAAATGGTGTCTTAAGTACACATCAACAGAAATGACTTTGAAAATACTAACAAAATAATATATGTAAGGAGAGATCGTTGCCCCAAGTCTCGCTCCAATTCCACAAAACCCCAGAATGAAGCTTCGAACGACAGTTGGGAATAGTTCTCCAGTATAAATGTAAATCTCTCCAAATGCAGCGGATATCCCAAATTTTCCAACCATCGCAAACGCGACCAAAAGCCATGTATAAGCTATAAAACAGAGAAAAAACAATGTGTCCATTTAGCATTTTATGGTACAACCCACCTACCATCACCTCCAAATTTTTCGTTTGATATTCCAAAACCGATCTTTCAAACTTTACATGTCAATAATAAAATTGTTTAAGATATGTCTGTGAGCGTTTTTTGAATGTTTATCAAATTTATTCTTAAGAAATTGCAGAATATGAACCTGTAGGAGCAAAATTAATACATACAGGAATCCAAGAAAAAAGCCGGGAGAATAGACAACAAACATCCAAATCCGCTACCAAACATGACGACCAGATGCATGGGTTTTCTCCCTGTTTTATTCATCAGAAAACATAGCAGGTATCCAAGGGCTTCCACCAAAACAGCAACAGCAAAATTGATGTACAAGTTCCCGGCAAGCTTCCCCATATTCAAAGTAAGGCCATAGTAAATAAAGGAGATCACAAACCTATGAAAAAGCAAACAATAGGCCCATAGACCACACCACTCACCCGAGTCGCCTTGTTCATATAGAGATAAGACTTGAAGCATGGTACTACATCAGCAATCAACCATGAGTTGCAATTGGACAACTATTTACGTATTACAATATAGTCCCACATATCATCTCTGGGTTTCTACATTAGACCCAATCAAATCTTAACATGAATCATCTGAAGATTAATTAAAATGCGTAATTAATCTGTAAAAAATATCTTATGCAAGGACGATTTTAACTTATTGTTGGTCCATTTTTGATACGAGGTAGGCTACTAACAAATAAGTTGGCTTTAAGTAATTTCAACAATCTTGTTTTAAAAAGTTAGAATTTCGCAGAGTCTATGGTTGTTAAAATAATTTTATTTGCAAATAAAACCTGTCATTAGGTGAATGCCCTATGGCATGTTTCATACCAATTGACATAACGATTTGACTACGGATTACTATGTTTACTTGATCAAGATATAAAGTTCACGACGGATGTGACCAGTAAACAGGGGATGCTAACTTCTAGGCACCTCGCACCACCTTTGGTCTTTCGATTGATTGATTGTATATTGTTTAACGTCCCTCTCGAGAATTTTCCACTCATATTGAGCATTGTTAAGGCCATCTCCGAAGACCGTGACAATCACAACTGATGCCGAGCGTTTGGCGATGGAACTGTCACTACCTCTTTAATGACTTAGGTCTGTCGCGGCCGAGATTCCGAACCCGACCTTCCATTGCGGGGCAAATTCTCTTCCTCTGGTCTTTTAACTGTTTTGTTGTCAAAATCAAAATGTAACAAAATGTACGATACATATAAGATAGCATTCAACTTAATGATTGTTGTTTTTTGTACTTTGTTTGACATCCCTTCGAGAATTTTGAGTCGTATATCCATATTGAGAGGTCACCAACTGTAGGTGAAGTACCACAAATATAGACCTTAGTCTTATCGCCCAGTAACGTACTGAGGTTCCTTTCACGGGTCAATGCCTGCCACGACACAGGACCTCTGTTTTGAAGGTCATATCCGAAAGACCCATACCAAGTATTTGGCGAATTAGCTATCACTACTAATTTTTACGTCGATAGTTGGACGCGGTCATGGTACGATCGGGGTTCGAACTGACGACCTCCTAGTCACGAATCAAACTCTCTACCATTGAGCTACCGGGGCCGGTCAACGATAGGTTGTATCTGCAGATAGGATCATTATAACGACCATAGAATTTGCAGAACACTGACTTTACATGAGACTATTGAAACAATCGCAATCTTTTACTATCGTTGTAAGGTAGACGAAAGGTAGACGACGACATACAGGGGGTAAAATTTGATCTGATATCATGTGAGGTGAGGTTTACAAATATTAAAACGGTAAAGTTTTAAATGCTTTGATAATTTTGATTTACACCAAATGGTTTGATTCCTAGGCAAAAGTGGTTTTGTTAATCGAGAATAAAAGCCTAGCTACTAGTAGCATTTGTCATTATTCATAAATATATGTATGATACATCTTTTACCAGTTTGAAAACATTATGAAGGATCGTAATACAAGTTTTCGAGATTTCAGAAATCCTTTGAGAATTTTCAAAATTCCCTCGTCTTCTCCGGCATTAATACATGAAAGGTCCTCCCTCAACTCTATGTGGTTTGTCTTAGCGGCATAACGAAGAATTTCCAAAGCCTCTTTGTATCTTCGTCTAGAAATTAACCAGCGAGGGGACTCTGGCAATACTTTAGGCCTGAAAATTATTATAAACTTATGACGAAAAAAAGGTTGATGGTTGACAACTGCACGTACAAGATTTGTAATTGAATGAAAAGTTGAATTAATGTGCACCACACGAAATTGACGAGAAATGGCTTACTGGTGCTTGTGTAAAGTGGAGTTAATTGTATTTACCACCAGTACAACAGTGGTACCGCCATAGGTACAGCCAAAACGAGCTGTAGCCATTTCCAGTCCCGGAGGAAGTATCCCAGTAAAAGAAGGATAAACTCGCCTAAACAGTACACTAACAGAATACAGGTGCCCGCGTGGAGTCGTTTCTTTGGACCAACAAATTCCATTGCTGTAAACAATATGCATAATGTAAACAAAGCACGGGGGTAAAATTATATTTCTAAGATCAAAAATATACAAGAAAGCACCTACCTATGATGAAAGAGGCCATGTAGAGGCAGTTTCCACAAAACCCATCAAAGAATCGACAAGCAGAAAACATATAGACACTGGTTGAGAATGGCATGGCTATGTTGGCAATGAAGGTCAGGGTTGTGCTTATACAGACCATGTATCGCCGACCAACTCTACAAAATACTCAGCAAGATGAAATGTGAAGATAAGATCAATCTCATAAATGCAAAATTAAGAGTTGGGCAAACACGAACGCATGGACACACGAAAGGTGGGATCAGGTGCCTAAAAGAAGTAAGCACCCCTTGTTGACCAGTCACACCGTCGTGATCCCTCTCTCCTGATCAGGCAAACGGAATAATCCGCAGTCAAAATTAATGTATAAAGAACCATACCAATTTGTATAAAATACGTCAAACAGCATTTGATATCACTACAGGTTGTATTTGCAAATAACATTATACTAACGATTATAGAATTTACGAAATATCATAATGATTTTATTTGCAAATACAGCCTTTCGTTAAGTCGAATACTGTCTTACGTGTAAATCGATTGTTATGCCATTATCTATATACTCATTTTCACTACTGATGGCTCACGGCAGATGTGACCAGCGGATGCTTACTCCTCCCAAGCACCTGATCCTGCTTGTGGTGTGTCCAGGGCCCGTGTTTGTCCTACTCTCAATTTTGTGTTCTTTATAGGATTTATCACTGTTCGTAGACTTCACTATCTATTATTCTTTTAATATCTATATCAGAGTAGTGTGCGTTGAATCAGGGTGCTGTTTAACAAATAATGTATTTGGATGATTGACCATAGAAAATAGCACACGTTTTACTGGGTTTTTTTTACTGGACATACAAGGTATCACATGTTGTCAAAAACGCATCCAAAATATATCTTAATGACATCTTTTTTTTAAATTTGGGAATATGAATTGTTAGCTTTGCATCCAAACTTGGTATTTAGTGGAAATTAAAGATAAAGAACAGTGACTGTGAATCTTTTATATCTATTAAGTTACTAATTCACGAGACAGATGAATAATCCGAATACAATTACTAACATGTCGAGAGAAGGGGAAAGCCGATTAATTATTCCTACACAGTTACTAAATAGTCAACAAGAGGAACAACCTCTTTTAGGAATATTAGTAACAGCATCCTGGAACTATGACAACTAATACTCCCCAAGTAATTACTTACATGTCACCAAGAGGAACAAAGAGAACAGTGGAGACCACCGTGCCAATGAAATACGCCATAACTGCATGAGAGCGCATCAGCTTCTGGTCACATACTAGGTTGAACTGAAACACAATTTTGTTGTTAGAAACTTTAGAATTATATCTAAGTAGACATTCAATTCTCTTTCTGAACATAGCATTCTATTTTTTATTTCATAATCTGCAAATGATCCATTTGTGAATTATATTGAAGGTATCAAGTAATGTCAAAAATACATATACGTGTATAGCTACCCAACCTTTACGTTGCAGGTAATAACACAATAATTTTTGGATGACTGAGCATTAGATATAAATATTTTCTTTTTCCATTTTTGTTAACGAAGCAACTGTCTATGATGTCAAAGACTCTAGTCATATAGTGATCGAATATGAACAGAGTTTTAAACATTTTCTGTTTTAAACTGTCTCACCATGTCAGTTTCCGTCCAATATTTCAGGCAAAGAGGTCTTGCCTGGTATGAAATATGCCCAACATTTTCACAAACCACCACGACCTTGACAGGTGACATTTTCCCCACAAATGACCACTGTGTGCAGCACGCTTACCTGTGAATTAATTGTGCTTGTGAATACGGAGATGTCATACACCCATTCGGTACATGGTTTTAAAGAGTCGTTCGAGATCAACGTACATTCTTCGTAGTTGCCGCTCGATTTTCGCGGAATCGTCCAGTTTATTAACAGTTGGTGATTCTCATTTTGTATACTATATGTGTCATTGTGTAACCCTGGAATTTTGCATCTGCAAAAGAAAGGTGAAGTTAACAAACAGTGATCAATCTCATAACTCCTATAAAGGTGAAGATAACGAACAGTGATCAATCTAATAACTCCTATAAAGGTGACGATAACGAACAGTGATCAATCTCATAACTCCAATAAAGGTGAAGAAAACCAACAGTGATCAATCTCATAACTCCTATAAAGGTGAAGATAACGAACAGTGATCAATCTCATAACTCCTATAAAGGTGAAGATAACGAACAGTGATCAATCTCTTAACTCCTATAAAGGTGACGATAACGAACAGTGATCAATCTCATAATTCCTATAAAGGTGAAGATAACGAACAATGATCAATCTCATGACTCCTATAAAGGTGAAGATAACGAACAGTGATCAATCTCATAACTCCTATAAAGGTGAAGATAACGAACAGTGATCAATCTCATAGGTCCTAAAAACGTACAGATAACGAACAGTGATCAATCTCATAACTCCTATAAAGGTGAAGATAACGAACAGTGATCAATCTCATAACTCCTATAAAGGTGAAGAAAACCAACAGTGATCAATCTCAGAACTCCTATAAAGATGAAGATAACGAACAGTGATCAATCTCATAATTCCTATAAAGGTGAAGATAATGAACAGTGATCAATCTCCTATGAAGGTGAATATAACGAATAGTGATCCATCTCATAGCTCCTATAAGCAATACAATATCGATAGTTGGACAAACACGGACCCCTGAACACACCAGATGTGGGATCAGGTGCCTAGGAGAAGTAAGCATCCCCTGTCGACCGGTAAAATACATTTACCAGATATGCCTCTTGGGGTGTTGACTTTGCACTCATGTCTCGTTAGGTTGATTTTATTTTTGTTTCTAGAATTATATTTCAATAGTTTCTATAAAATCATTTTGCTGTTAATTTTTTCCGCCACTAAGTAAGGGAATATTGATGAAAAATGAAGATAATAAATAGTTATCAATTTCTAATATAACAGATAAAAAACTGGGAGTAAAACAAACACAGACGCCTGGAAACATGTGCCTGGGAGGAGTAAGCATCCCCTGTCTACAACGGGTCACACCCGCCGTGAGCCCTGCATCTTGGTCAGGTAAACGGAGTAATCCGTATTCAAAACTTGTTTGTACAGAACGACCTAACAATTTGAATGAAACAAGTCAGACAGCATTTGACCCAATGACGGGTTGTATTGCAAATTAGATCATTATTGTGATCATAGAATTTAGGAAGCGTTGACTTTAAAGGAGAATGTTGAAACCCCTGTATCATCAATGCATTATTCAGTAGCCTGTTTCCATTTAAAAATTGATCTCACGTAGAACTTGCGTTTGTGTATCAAATCAATTGAGTGACATAAATAGGAGAAATTGAAAACAACCCTTTGTCATGAAGATGAGTTGTTAACTTTCCCTTAACGTCTATGATTAGTGAAATATTCAAATATCAAGCAGACCTGGCCCCATGACCATAAACTGAAAATATACTTATGTCAAATTTTCAAATTGATATCAATCATTTATAAGTCAATGTTACCGATATTTATAAGTCAATGAAATTCATTCGATTCAAAATGACATTAAAGGATTTCTGCAGTTTAACAAGGCAAATGTAAATACATTTTCTCATATGACTTGAATCTATTCTCAGTTTATGGTCATGGAGCCTGGAAGACTCTTCGGTATGTTTTATTTCGAGTTTACTGGGATATATCGAATTGACAAATGAATGAAACTATTATTAATAGATAAAACGTCGTCGATATATCTAATTGTCTAGATATTTCTTGCTGAATTGGATAACAGTATTTATATGAACCTAATGATTGATTTTCATTATGTTAGGATAACGTGATCCTATCAGTCGCATAAGCAAATTGACTACGCTGCTCGCTTCGCAACCTGGAGGCCCGATCGAGTTCGATTAACATTTAAAGATACTCCTTTTCTCAAAGACTATAGTGCTCCATGCTGAAAATAAGGGAACAGAAATATGAAGTTCATGGTCCCCGTCCTATCGAGGTCGTAGTAAGAAATATTTCAGTCATTCACCAGATATACTGGTGGCCTTTTTACAAAATAGCTTCCTTCTGTCTTTCAAATAAATAAATATCACAAGGTTAGATGTAAGTTACAAGTTTTATCAATCATGGATATAATTTGGATATTAATCTCAAAAATCTCTAGAAATTTTGATCTTGATCGCAGGCGTTGGTACGATAAAAAAAACCATTCACTGTTTAAAATCTGTAGTACCTCATCTAAAAACTGTGCAGTTCAGTAAAAAATTCGCACGAGTGATAGGTCAAGAGAGTAGAGGAATGACAATTAAATACTGGTATATTGTAAACAGAGGTACAGATATACAATCCTGCTCCACATCACTATACATTTAGTTTTTCTTACACATGTGTGGTTGTAGAGAAGATTTTTGAAAATGTGTCAATTTTTGATAGTTTTTGCCCCATCCCAAAGACCCCATGGGTGGGGGAATCCTGAAATTTACAATTTGTGTCCCCCTTGTCCCAAAGATGCTTCATACAAAAATTTGAAAAGAATTGGAATGGTAGTTATTAAGAAGAAATTAAAAATGTTCAATTGTTAACGCACGGCGCGCGACGACGGACGCAGCCCATTTGCAAGAGGTCACATGAGTTTATTGTTCAGGTGACCTAAAAAATTGTTTTCGAAGCCACATATCAATAGTAGATTCTTTTAAAAACCTCAGAATTTTGCTTCACGGAGAATGGACAGGAACCGTCAAAATATTCGAATTCAACAAAACTTGTCAATCAAAGAAGATCATTTCAAGTTACAGAATAGCATTTACTCCGAAGATGGGATATTTTGTTATCATGGGGTTGAAATGGGCAACTATACAGCGTTCAAATTTTCCCCAAAGAAAAATGTTCTTCTCTTATTCCTAATAAATAACTGCTGCCACATTTTGTCCGTAAACATGCCTTAACGGATGTATGTCGATATTTCCATGCCAACCAAATCCGTGAATTTTGCTGTTTTGTGGAAAAATGATAGAGGATGTAAATGTGGATTTATGTTTATTTGTAAATCCGTAGATCTAACAGTTCTACGGGGAAAACCCGCTTGGAAAATCGAGAGAAAAACTCGCGACCTGAGGATGTAGAGTGTGGGTATGTAGAAGACATTGAACTGCTATCAAAATATTTAAATATAACATGGACGAAAGGAGGAATCCGAGAGTGAGGACATTCGCGAGGAAATCCGAGAGTGATGTCCGTTGAAGTGTTGAATCCGTATAGGGGTTAGACTCACGGATGAATCGCCTGGTCGATAAGGGAACTGTGTTTAACGGATAGGTCAATGGCTCTGCATTGTACTGTAATATGCAAATGTGCAATCTCGTGTTCTTTTTTTTTTCAGGTATAAAAAGTTTGTACACATACATTTTAGCGTATTACATGTAATATATCGGACGAACAACACTATTATTTATATTTAAGTTTTTTAATTCACGGAGATGCACGGAAATTTTTATCATCCATGCAAAACCAATCCGTGATTTGTACTACTTTTAGCTCACCTGAGCCAAAGGCTCAAGTGAGCTTTTCTGATCAAAATTTGTCCGTTGTCTGTCGTCGTCGTCGTCGGCGGCGGCGGCGGCGCCATAAACTTTTCACATTTTCGACTTCTTCTCAAGAACCGCTGTGCCAGTTTCAACCAAATTTGCCACAAAGCATCCTTGTGTGAAGGGCTTTCAAGTTTGTTCAAATGAAGGGCCATGTCCCTTTCAAAGGGGAGATAATCACAAAAATGCAAAAATAGGGTGGGATCATATAAAAATCTTCTTCTCAAGAACCACTGAGCCAGAAAAACTGAAATTTACATGAAAGCTTCCTGTCATAATGCAAATTCATTTTTGTTCAAATCATGACCCCCGGGGGTTGGATAGGGTCACAAGGGGGGGGGGTCAATAGGGGATCAAAGTGTTACATACAAATATATAAGGAAAATCTTTTAAAATCTTCTTTTCAAGAACCACTGAGCCAGAAAAGCTGATATTTACATGAAAGCTTTCTGACATATTTCAGTTAGTTAAAATCATGTCCCCTAGGGGTAGGATGGGGTCATAAGGGGGGGGGGGTCAAAGTTTTACATGTGAATATATAGGGAAAATCTTTAAATATGAGCCAAGGTGACTCAGGTGAGCGATATGGCCCTTGGGCCTTTAGTTTTTTATTTTCGCACATGTTTGTGTCTGTGACTTGTCCATGTGTTGTAAAGGGCGGGGTCACAGCCCCAAGGTCCGATAACGACCCATCCCTTTCTCGTGTATATATTTTGTATATTCAATTTTAACGACCTTCATAAAATTCTACGGACACGTTCCACTTGCACCCCCCTCCCCTCCCATTACCAAAGAACCAGAGCCATGAATAGCCAAAAATGGGCTGTAAGCAAAACTTGGTATTATTTTCAGAGACAGAAGCCACGAATATCAATTTTTTCAAATATGCAATCCTTTTTCCGATGGCTTTTCAATGTTTTAGTTATTGACGTTCAAACTACCCATTGTTTTGGTCAGATTTTTATTAACGTAACAATTCTGCAACGTAATGGCACAATTTTGCAACGTTTCATGTATTTTAACGTTAAAGTTCTCTAAATAAGCGAAACAAAAACACTTCAGTGCACTTTATTTCTAATATTTAACGTATTTACATCTTTCATATTTATTATTTCCTACAAAACATACACACACAGTATACTCGGAAACCTTACTAACCATTGAGCTACCCAGGCCAATAAACAATATTGTTAATATTACTACAATATATTTCAACCTATTTAGGAAATCATGCAAGAATTCTTCATATCGAGAAAATGAAAAAAATAGATTAGAGAAAGTGTCAGAAATGGCGCGTATGACCTTCAAAACGGATCTAGAATGAGATAACCTAGTCCTCTCCAATAACACATTATACTGCGCATTCTCTGTGTGAAGGAGATTCAAGCTGTTGTACATGTAATAAGTATCCATGAATTCGGGCGGTGAACTATCCACACCACTTGATGACAAAGTAATACAGATAATCTTCATTTTAAATGACATTCTGGTTTTGAAATGCGATCAAAATACACACATGGAATGATTCGCGTTTTGTGAAACACCCTGTACAAAAGTGATTCGGCTTTTAAATATCATTTTAATTGTTTAACATAGAGCAACTCTTTAAATAGCAGGTCAATGAGTATGTTCCTCAAGAGTTGTCAAAGAAAACCTGTCACTGTTGTAGTTCGTCTCCGGTTTAAGATTAATGGGAAGATTAAGGGGTTTAATTATCCTTGCAATTAAAAATTACCCCCAAAGTGACCCTCGTCATTCTGTCCTTCTGTCCGTTTTCATAGACATTGAGACAAGACTGCAACATGATTTCGTACTCGTTCAAAGATATCAAAGTAGTAGTGAAAGTGAAAGTATTGATCTTTCTCGAGTATTCCCATTGTAGTAAACCACAAACTCTTTAAATAAAAGAAAACTTAGACCATTATGAGAGGTGCAAATAACGAACAGTGATCAATCCGGTACCAAATTTTAAAAGTGTTTTTGAAATATTATTTAAATACACTTGCATATTTTGCATTATGAACTTTACATTCAATGTGAAAATATTAGCCTTACATATATTCCGTTACAGGAACATTGTTGGGCAACAGTGACATATACTAACACGTAACTAAGTGAAGAATGAACAGTGATCAATTTCATAATCTCAAATTTCTATCATCAAAGTACAGTGTAGTGAATAACAGCATTCAAAAACAAAACATCCCGGACACACACTTGGTTCCTCCCGGACACATACCTGGTTCCATATCATTCACACACCCCAACACACATTCACTCCAAACGCGGTGTTGTAGGGTGTAATTGTCAAAAGTGAGAACTTAGTTATGACCCATTCCTTTCAGATACTTTTGCAAATATGTTTTGATACGGGTTCTAAGAAATAAACGATACTTATTTTTAAAAAAAATAAAAACAGCAAAACACACTTGGTTTGCAGCAGTGAGTCTATCTTACCTATGTAATGAGTCTATCTTACCTATGTAATGAGTCTATCTTACCTATGTAATGAGTCTATCTTACCTATGTAGTGAGTCTATCTTACCTATGTAATGCGTCTATCTTACCTATGTAGTTGCTCTCCCACGAGGAAATTTGTCACAGGCGAACTAAACGAATTAAAGATAATCGGCAAAAATAACACACAGTATAACCGTTTCTGATACGTCCCAAAACTTCCAAACCTCCGGATTAAAGTATCGTACTCCATGTTCCTCCCGATCTCGTTCTCACTATGTGAACAACTGTCTGTATTATTATTGCAAAACTTTTAAATGTCACTAGACTGCATAACGTTCGGTACTGGGATATTGTCAGTTAATTCTCATGAATTATTTCATTCAGTACTGTAGAGAATATGAATTAAATATCTTACTACGAGTACTATATGTTGGTTAGTTTAACCCCTTATCTACCGTACCGGTCAATTTGACCGGTGGCGCGTAAAAACGGGACAGCGCAAAAGGAGTGCCTCTAAATCTTTCAAACTATGGTCATAAGATATATGATCTATATATCATATATTTGGAAATTTTCTCTATTTTTTAACTATGTAAAAATCAGTTAAGTAAATAAAGCCATTAAATTAATAAAAGTACTTAAAACGAAAGATGGCTTCGTCTAAATATGACGCAACGCTTTGTCGCAAGGCCACCCCCCCCCCCCCCCCCCCCCTCGATACGATTTTTTAAATCTCCCGTATGAATGCACTATTTTTTTTATATTTTTGTTCATTTTCGTTAAATGAATTGACTTTTCTCGACATCTGGTGTTTCGGAACAATGCTATTTCAAGACCAGTATGCTTCGGTAATGTTAGAACAAAAGTCCACAGTGCTGGACAGGCTGTCGGTAGTTTCTTTTATTTCCGCTCATCAGGTTCAAAGAAAAATGCAAACACTTTCCGTATTAAGGTCAGATTCTATGAAGGTCGATGATAGGATTTAATTTCATTTTCTTTGTCCTTAAGTGGTGTGCCGGGAAACATGACTAGACACATTCTCTTATAAAGTTCATATAGCCCTAGGAAAATGTCCAAATACAGCAAGCCAGAAAGTTCCAGTAAGAACAGAAATTTATTTTTGATTGTTAATTTAGGTCGTGAAATGGAATGAATATTCTAACGACAAAGTACACATGTACCCTGAAACATTGCTGACAGCTGCCCTGGATGTCGGTAAAACAACAGGGATATTGATAACGGGGCTTGACACTCAGCATTAAAACCACGATACATCGCACTGTTGCACTACTAGATACACTAAACATATCCGAGTGCATGGATTTTATTTGAACAAACTGTAAATGTTGTATATTTAAAGGAAGCCCTCAACTCTAAAAAAAAACCAAATCCTCACATCTTTCTATCTCTTGTGTACTGTACGTCACCCTACTCCGACCCGGGGTCATAGTTCACTGGCTGCAGCCGTTCTACACTTATACTACATGTATCCACAGGGGCTATGCCCCTTTTGGGCCCAAACTCTGTGAAACCATGAATCTATATTTATGGTATCAAAGAGTTCGGGCCCAAAACGGGCTTAGCCCCTATGCATGTACCTACATATTCTGTAGTATTACTCTGACCCGGGGTCATAGTTCACTGTCATTCTACACTTATACTACTGATAGATTTGGTAGTCATCGTCACAGCTTATACTACCAACAGGGGTTTCAACAGTCTCGTTTAAAGTCAGTATTTCGCAAATTCTATGGTCCTTATAATGATCTATTTTGCCAACACAACCTATCATTGGGTCAAATGCTGTCTGGCGTGTTTCATACCGATTATTAGACCGTTCTTGGCAGACTGATTTTGACTACGGATAACTCTGTTTACCTGATCAAGATATAGGGCTCACAGCGGATGTGACCGGTCGACAGGGGATGCTTACTCCTCCTAAGCACCTGATCCCACCTCTGGTATATCCAGGGTCTATGTTTGCCTAACTCTTTATTTTGTATTGCTTATAGAAGTTATGAGATTGATCACTGTTCGTTATCTTCACCTTTATAGGAGTTATGAGATTGATCACTGTTCGTTATCTTCACCTTTATAGGAGTTATGAGATTGATCACTGTTCGTTATATTCACCTTTATAGGAGTTATGAGATTGATCACTGTTCGTTATCTTCCCCTTTATAGGAGTTATGAGATTGATCACTGTTCGTTATCTGTACGTTTTTAGGACCTATGAGATTGATCACTGTTCGTTATCTTCACCTTTATAGGAGTTATGAGATTGATCACTGTTCATTACCTTCCCCTTTATAGGAGTTATGAGATTGATCACTGTTCGTTATCTTCACCTTTATAGGAGTTATGAGATTGATCACTGTTCGTTATATTCACCTTTATAGGAGTTATGAGATTGATCACTGTTCGTTATCTTCCCCTTTATAGGAGTTATGAGATTGATCACTGTTTGTTATATTCACCTTTATAGGAGTTATGAGATTGATCTTTGTTCGTTACCTTCCCCTTTATAGGAGTTATGAGATTGATCACTGTTCATTACCTTCCCCTTTATAGGAGTTATGAGATTGATCACTGTTCGTTACCTTCACCTTTATAGGAGTTATGAGATTGATCACTGTTCATTATATTCACCTGTCATTATATAGTCATAGGTCACTGCTACTCCACACTTATACTACTCACAGATTCTGTAGTATTACTCTGACTCGGGGTCATAGGTCACTGCTATTCCACGCTTATACTATCCACAGATTCTGTAGTATTACTTGATTAAAAGAAATCTATATATTCCTATATATAAACGACTTTTTAAAAAAATTGCTATATACTGTAATTTACCAGGACTCTGAATACAGCAGGCCCTTCGACGTTGCAGTACTCTCTGTAGGTTACGTGTACACTAATGATTTATTTTACTGTAATCTGTTTGACTTTACGGTAGTTTACAATTGAATAATTCAAGCTAATCATTTTCTATCACTAATTTGGAAATTATGAATTCAAATATGAGTAGCGATTTCACCCCCTTTAAGTTTCACAATATTGGCAATTCAATTCAAATTCGAAATTAAAATCTGAACTTGGAATACATTTTCGTATTTATGGTAACTCATGAATGCTTGTATGCTTATGCTTAAATACATCATTGACTGCTCACATGAATATTACGTAAAAAATAAATTTAAAAAAAAGTACATGTATTGGTGGCATGAGTAACTATCTTCTTTTTAAGTTGTTGTTGGTCATTCCATTTGAATCGCGGTCAAGCTACTCGCTCCTTCGTCTTTAGGGCTAAGATACTGAAAAAAAAAACCTACAGGGGCGAAAGTGCGAGGGCGACAAAGAAGGAACATTACTCCTTCGACTCCACTCCTAGATTTGAATTTTTCGAAAATATCTCAAACTTAAGTTTGAGTTTTCTTTTAAATGAACAGTCAACATTTAAGTATATGATCAGACTCGACATTTCGACTGAAGATTGGTCTTTGCACTCTTTTACCTTAATTCGCACTGTATACCCAATTGGTGTCATACATAACTTTGACATTAAGCAAAGAAATGATGTACTGAGAAATCGAAATCGGCAGATAAGTAAATCGTGATGAAAATCTTCGCCATTTCAAATCACTATATTACAAGACGCTCAGTATTTTCAATCACTTTTAACAGTATTGCAGTACATCTGGATTCCGCTTGTCGACTTTCAAATTGTGATGTGGATTTACAGTTCGGTGTTAGGCACTCTAAACGTCAAGACCCTTGAAATGTAAAATATATCATGCATTTCAAGGATACCCAGAGCAGCTTGTGGTTCGATGTGGATTTTCAGACATATTGTGTGTCCACCCGATCAGCGATAAATTCAAAAGAAAACTCATTGATAAAATATTTAGTTCTCAACGTTGAATCTCGGTCAGTTAAAACGTTGGACTGTCAAAAATTGTCCATTTTCGTCGAAATGTTTTCATTAGCTGAAAAGTACCCTTTCTTCAAACTATTCTGCCTTTTGCTGTCTGAGAATGTAGTCTTGAGATGGAAGAGCAAAGATAAATGACAGAAATTATGCTATATTCTCTCTCTCTCTCTCTCTCTCTCTCTCTCTCTCTCTCTCTCTCTCTCTCTCACTAACTTTCAAGGTCATTAACTTGAATGTCAATATACAGTGTGCTCTTATGAATTTTTAGCAATTATGTATGCGTATTTGTTTCGAAACATTTTCATACATATATCACATTTTTTATCTCATAAAATTCAATTATATAGCCTGTTTGATTCTGAGTCGGTTCTTTATTTCTGTGAGCCACAGGCTCATTGGATATACATAAATACAATTATACAAACAAACCAAAATGACATTGTGGAGAGTTATAACACTGTTACAACGATGTACAATTTAGATTAAACAAATGCTATCACACCATATGAGAGTTTCGTAAGCTTAGTTGCATACTGCAAAATTTTCCAAGATTAATCAGTTCTTTAGTATTTTTAACACTGAGTAGTTAGTCAGCGTCTTATATGGAATTGTGGACGTATTATACACGGGGATAACCTTGCAGAGGAATTCCCAGGAATTCGAGGTGTTTTTTTAATCTCAGAATTGAATGTGCATAATCGTAAACAGTATTTGAAGCTTTTAAATTACATTTTGCACTATCTTGCGGTGATTTTTTTCAGGCAGAAAATTAAGTAATTTGAGATGTTTTTATTATCAGAATTAAATGTGCATAATTGTAAAAAACAAATTAAGCTTTCTCGATGACATTTTGTGCTATATCTCGAATTCCTATATTCATGAATATTCCTACAGCGTCGTTATAATCAACAAGTACCCCGCTCTTTGGGTGATATTCACTGCTGGGTTTCAAAAGAAAGAGGTTCATCCAAATTGATATTAGATATTAAGAAATTTAATGCCGGTGATGAATGTGATCGCGGAGGATGCTTCCATTTGAAAACAAATATAAACAACAACAAATCTGGTCTAACATGCATACACTGCCCTAAAATTTTCAAATTTAAGAGTGGTATCTTCTTTAGAAAAATGTGCTAAATAATAAAAGAAGCAATAATTTCTTCCACTCCCAGAAAAATATAAATGACAAAATCTTTTAATTTCTTGAATCACTTTTTTTTGGGAAAACTTAATTTTTTCCCGAAAACCCTTAACATTTGCATCATTTTATTATTTTCACCGTATTAAAATGATAGAAAATAGTACAAATGACTAAATAGGAGATATATTTCAAGCCCTATAAAATCTGTAAAATCCAGGAGCTTCCGGGGGCTTCGCCTCCTGTGCCCCAACCAGGGCTTCGCCCTGGACCCACTGGGGGCCTCAAGGCAGTCCCCAAACCCCCTGCCTCAGAAAGTGGCGCCCCCGTAACCGCGATTCCTGGATCCGCCCCTGGAAAAACTATACATATGAAAGAGAACTATCATAAAGATTTACATTAACATTGCATTAGTTCGAACTAATAAAAGTAGTTCGAGATATAGCACAAAATGTCATTGAGAAAGCTTAATTTTTTTTTTTATTTTTTTTTTTTTATTTTTTTTTTTTACAATTATGCACATTTAATTCTGATAATAAAAACAGCTCAAATTACTTAATTTTCTGCCAGAAAAAATTCACCGCAAGATAGTACAATTTGTGATTGAGAATTCCAAGACTTCAGAAAATCATTAAATAATGTGTAATATAAAAGTGCATGCACATAATGAAACTCTTGAAAAACTTCGAAAATATTATTTGAGAACTTGATCACCCAATTTTAAGATTGCATGATTGTGAACAATTTGAAAGTAAGAATAGCAAATGGTTTAGATTTTTGGATGATTATATGAAAGAGGATAAGATAGAAATTTACCAATCTGATTAAAATCAGATCCTCTCACGTAGATCACCATACTAGTATAACATTTCTAAGTGTAATCATGGAAAAGATTATAAAAAGACATAATCTTCCCACAGACTGATACTAGGGAAATGTACATGTATGTTATATAAGGCTCCGGATCGACACTGGTTGTACAATGTATGTGGGAGGGTAATGTAGTCGCCCACTCGGACACGTGATTACGATTTCCTCCCACTTTTAAAAATGACCCCTTCACACAAATATCCGAGCCGACGAGAAGCATTGAACTTGTTTGTTCACCATCGTAAAAACTGAAAAGTAGATATTTTCCATTTCAAAATTTAGGTTAATAAAATAAAACTGTGTGAAATCAAGTACATATTACTTAAAGTTAAATTGTTACCGTTGGATCATTCTGTCAATGAAGGTTTAGAAAATTGAAACATTACGCCAGGTTCACTGTTTTCTTTTACAGGTGTGAGTTTTCGGAATGTGAGTTTTTCGGATTTGTTTCTTTTGGTTACCATCTACAGTATTGAGGTTTCAGGAAAATATTCCTTATATATTGATTTATTGTTCTTAAGCATTATCAGAGAATTGTAAAGCCAGCTTCTCCTCAGGCTGCCGTCCCCCCTGTTCGTACGGAGTTCCGCATTTTTTTTTCAAGTTTTTTGCACTTTGTATTTCTCCTGCTGTATGATGTGATCTATCGTTGAATTGATTCATTTGTACATAGCAGATGAGGCGCGTTTTAATTTTATCGATATTTAATGTAACAATTGTATCTGTTTGGAATCGATATCTAAACAATCGTATTTGTTTCTGATTGGAGATGTTGAGTATGCCCCGCCCGCCCCCTTTTCCTTTTGATTATGTGGGATAATGTGGGTAAAGACGCCAGGGTTAGGCTTTCACGAAATTTTGCAGAACTGTCTTCTTTAATTATAAATTATGTGCGTCTGTTTTCCTTGATGAATGCAAAGTTCCGATGGATATATATCTGATTATTAATGTATCTGACATGCTGTTGACGTCTAGACATCAGGACGCAGAGACGAGGGCCTTGTTTCAAGAAATCCTCCTTTTGTAGGAATGCATGGATGGAAAACAGCTGAACGAATGAAAGGTGAAGATAACGAACATCAATCTCATAATGAATGGCGGGTTAGTTTAAAGAAGCCGTCAACGTACCATGATTGTGTGCAGTGGCGGATTTAAGGGAAGGGGATGCATCCGACCCCCCCCCCTCTCCCTAAAATTTTCAAATTTAAAGTAAATCGTGGTATTCTGTTTAGAAGAATGTAAACGATAGAAGAAGCAATAATTTCTGCCACTATCGGAGAAATAAATGACAACATCTTTTTATTTATTGAGTTACTTTTATTGGAAGAACTTACATTTTTTCCAAATACCGTTAAAATTTGCGTCATTTTATTAATTTCACCTGATCAAAAATGACAGAAAATAGTAAAAATGACTGCATAGGATACATATATCTAGCCCTATAAAATCTGTAAAATCCAGGAGCTTTCGGGGGCTTCGCCCCCTGCCTCCAGACCCCCTGCCTCAAAAAGTTGCGCGCACTCCTAATCGCAATTTCTGGATCCGCCCCTGGTGTGTGCTGTTTCAAGGATGTTGAGTTAGATTCTACTGGCAAACAGAATTCGTCTGGCTGAATCAGTAAGCAAAAACACCCCTGAAAAAGTCACCTTCGTACGTCCAAGTAGTCATGGTCGATATCAAAGTTGACCGAGGTCGCTTGGTCCGCCTCAGGGTCGCATCTTTCGTTGCAGTCGGTTGGCTGCTCTGATGAGAAGGGGTGGTTTGGATAGATTGAAGTAAGGATATAGGATGCTGCTTTGAGTACTTCTGTGTGTATCTTACTCTTCTTTGACAAGCCTGGGTCCGCTGCGTGCTGACATGGTTCAGGTTCGAAGATTTCTCCCCGTTGAGTAACAGTCGCCTTACACCATAATGATTTACTTCTTACGCTGCACCTCCAATACGTAATGGATCCTCTTGATTTCTGAAAAATAAAATTATAAATGTATAATTATGCAATCCTTTTGTGTATTGATTTTTCTTCTTCTAAAATTGTTACACATGCGTCATTTTTTCTTGTTTTTCTTGTTTTCTTTTTTCATTCTTTCATCCATCTATATTAGAAAAGTTTGATTTTCAGCATTTATCGGCGACTCGTTTATAAAGCATTTACATTTA